>NC_081407.1:329172048-329459453 GCF_030272615.1 Cryptomeria japonica
AAAAGACTAAAACTCAAACAAAACAAAAGGGAGACATGAAACTTTATTGGTTCTATTAAATTTGAAAAAGACCTACAAAATAACTAAAAAATGATTACATAT
Source organism: Cryptomeria japonica (assembly GCF_030272615.1). Classification (NCBI taxonomy): domain Eukaryota; kingdom Viridiplantae; phylum Streptophyta; class Pinopsida; order Cupressales; family Cupressaceae; genus Cryptomeria; species Cryptomeria japonica. The sequence continues at coordinate 329,172,151 of NC_081407.1, forward strand.
ATTGATTATAGTTTACTTGCAAAAATCTAAAGCTATACCAAATTATATAAAACAACTTGGAGTTGCTTAGAGCTCCTCTAACTTCTATTTGTCTTGAGCTATTTGCTACTCCCTTAAAACTCTCTTCACACAATTTCTATTGCAAACTCTTTTAAAGCTAAAAGTGTTGCTCAAAAAACAATTCTTCTCAACTAATAGACTTGGAGAACATTCTACCTAGTTGTCTTCTACAGTCCAATAAATTTTCCCACACAATTTTTTTAAATTCAAACTGACCTATGAGCAATAACTTTACTATAAACAATAACTCTTATTTGTTGTATGTTAGGAGTAATTGGGAGGATGCAATCCAAATGCAAATCTTTTCAACACACTCTAATTGTTGGCTTCTCTTGATAGGTAGGTGGCAATGATAGGGTTTCAGGGACAAGTCAAAATCCCAACACCCCCCCTTGTCTTGAGCCATCAAACAAAATTATTTTTCATTCAAATTTACAAAGCCCAAGTTTCTTCTGAGGCATTCTAAGCTATCCCTACTCAATGGCTTGGTAGAATTGTCTCCAAGCCATTGCTTAGGCCTACAAAACTTCATCTCAATTTCTCCATTTTCAACCGACTCTCAAATGAAATGATAATTGATTTCAATGTGCTTACTTATTCCAAAAATACATGATTTTTTATCAAATCTATTGATGAAACATTGTCACAAAATATTGTTGTTCTATCCTCTTGTTCTTCCTTTAGATCAATTGAGATTATCCTAAGCTAAATAGCTTGGAATGCTACTTTATTTGCTGCTATATACTTAGCCTCAACTGTAGATAGAGAAACTATGGGTTGTTTCTTGGAAGGCCATGAGATAGCTCTTGAACTCAAATGGAATATGTATAGCCTGATGTGCTCTTCCTATCATCCACTTCCTTCCCAATCACTATTTGTGTAACCACCTAGTTCATAATTATTTATTACAATATATAAAATACCATATCGTTTGGTGCCATTCACATAGCTTGGGATTCTCTTACCCACTTGCCAACGAGTATTCATTGCAATCTCCATAAATTTGAAAACTTGACTTTCTACAATAATTATATCAAGCCTATTTATTCTCAAATACATATAGCTTGCAAAAAAACTCTTATACATGGTCACATCCACATTATTGCTGCAATCTTCTTTTCTCAACTTAAGACCTATGATTGTTGGTGTTGGTGCAAATTTACTTGGATTCTAAATCTCTTTAATATCTCTTTTGCATATTTTTCTTGAGAGATAAAAATACCATAATGCATTTTTTTTACTTGTATGCCTATAAAAGACCTTAAGAGACCTAAATCTGTCATCTCAAACTTTGTTTTCAAAGCCTCTATAAAATTGACAATGAGGAAACCTTGATGCCCAATAAAAATGAAATCATCTACGTACGAGACAATAATTAAAATCTCACCATTAGCTACCTTAACGTAAAGAGTGGGATCACCATTTTTTTGGTAAGGCCACTATACAACAAATATGAGTCAATCTTGTTTTACTATGCTTGTGGTGCTTATTTCAACCTATAAAGAACATTCTTCAACATATACACCTTTCTTTCTGGACCTAAAACTTCATAACTAGGTGTTTGCTCAACATAAACTTCCTCTTAATTAAAACTTAATTCAAAAGGCAGATTTCATGTCCATTTTAAATTTTTTCCATTTGTGTTGGGCTGCAATTTATATGACTTCCATCCTTGAAATTGAAGCACATGTCTCATCATAATATCTATTAAACTATTATTTTGTACCTCTTGACAACTAGTCTTGCCTTAAATGCCTTTCTATTTTTCCACTGGCATTTCTCTTCGACTTGTAGATCCATCAATAAATTTTTTACTTGGTAGCAAATCAACTAACTCCCATGTTCTATTTCACTTTGTTGCATCTATCTCCTCATACATGGCATTGCACCATTTCTCTTATTTCATAACATCCCCAAAATATGTCAAATCACTATGAGAAAATAATACAAAATTCACATTTTCATCAATCATCATCATACCTATCATTTTCGTAGATCACCCTTAGAGTTTTGATCTTTCTTTATATTAGGGAGGCAAGAGTGGGGTTTGAACTCTCACTACTACTTTTTCTCTACTTTGTAGACCATGTCTGAAGTTGTCTAGAGCTTATGTTTTCTCTCTATGTACCAATCCAAAGCTCTCAAAAGCTAATTGCCTGGCTATCTATAGCTACTCGCCTTTGTACCTATTTGCATCATGAACTATCTAGATGTAATTGTCTACTAGTTTATGCATTTTTATAGATATCTCAAGTTGTCTAGAGCTTTCTCCAATTGAATTTTTAGACAATTTATTTAATTACCCATCTATGTGAGGAGCCATCTTTAGCTAATTATTGGGTAAGTGCACCAAGTTGTGGTACCAAAAAGGTGCCACTTCTTACTTTTTCATAAAAATGTGTCATTGGCATGAAAAGGTCATCCAAACCTATGGGTTGGATGCCCAAGGAAAATCCAACCCAAAGGGTTGGTATTCTCCCAAGCAAACCATTTGGCAAGCGCCAAGTATGGCACTCACCAAATGTAAAATTTTGAATTTTCACATTTGGCGTGTGCCAAATTTGGCGCTCGCCAAATGTAAAATTGAATTTTCACATTTGGCGCATGCTAAATTTGGCGCTCGCCAAATGTGAAAATTCAATTTTTTGCATTTGGCGAGTGCCAAATTTGGCACGCGCCAAATGTTCTACATTGTCCAATGTGAAGGTTTTGTGAGTGTGTAGATTTTTCAATCTTGGCACAAGTTAAATCCACCCTTGAAGAAGAATATATACATGAAATATAAAATTTAAGTATATCTCTATAGGACTTGTAATGTAGATTCTAGTTTTTAGAGGATCATATAAAATTTCAGACTTAGTCAAATTTCAATAATCAACATGTCAAATTTCAGTAATCAACATGATCCCATTAGCATTCTTTAGCTATATATCTCACTCTCTTTATCTTCCCCAAACTCTAGACTTATCTCTCTCTCTCTCTTGTCTCTCTCGCTTCTTTATCCTTGACTCTCTCCCTCTCTCTTCTCTCTCACTCCCTTATTGTTTCTCTCCCCTCCCACTCCTTTCTCTTGGTCACTACCTATCCCTTTTATCCTCTCTCTCCCCATATCTAGGGTTGTCCCTCCCTCACTATTCACCTCACTGTCTCTCCCTCCCTATATTATTACCCACATTTCTCTCCCCCTCTAGGTTTCTCACTTATCTAATTGTCCACTCTCTAGTTCTCTCCTTCCCTCTCCACCTTTCTCTCCCTTCTCCTTACCTCTATCTATTTATGAACTTTCTCCCTCTCTTATCTCTCTCTCTCTCTCCAAACCTTTCTATCTCCTCATTCTCTAGGTCTCACAATACCTCCATGTCTACCTCTCTATCCATCTCCTCTTACTCATCTCTTTGTTCTTATATCTCTTCTATTCTCCCTCCCTCCCCTCTCCAATTCTATATCTTCCTTTCTTCCTCTCTCCCTCTCCATCTCCCTCTCCCACTCTCTTGTCTTCTCTCTTCCTCTCTTATCTCTATCTTCATTATCTAGGTCATTACCTCTCCATCCCACCCTATCTCCCCTTTGTATGTTTCTCCCTCCCTTCCTCTCCACCTATCTACCTCTGCATATAGGTCTCTTTACCCACCTCTCTTTATCCTCCTCTATCTATCTCACTCCTCTCTATCCATCTAGGTCTCTCACCTATCTACATGCCCCCTCTATAGTTCTATATGTCCCTCTCTACCTCTCTCTCCCTCCTCCTTAACCCTATCCCTTTATGAACTCCCTCCTTTTCTCTTCCTCCCCTAACCTCTTTATCTCCTCCTTCCATAGGTCTCTCACTCCCTCCATGTCTACCTCTCCATCCATCCCCTCTTACTCCTCTCTTTTTTCTCTATCTCTTCTATTCTCCCTCCCTCCCTTCTCTAGGTCTCTCCCTTCATTTCTTCCCCTCTCCCTCTCTACCTCCCGATCCATACATACCCCCATATATATCTCACTCCCCCACTTTTTTATTCTCTCTCTCTAAATTCTAGGTCATCAACTCTCTCTCACCTCTCTAGGTTTACCACTTCCATCTTCTCCACCTATCTACCTCTGCATCATGTCTCATTACTCACCTCTCTCTCTCTCCCCCTCTATCTATCTCATTCCTCTCTCTTGTCATCTAGGTCTCTCATCTCTCTTTCCCAATATAGTTCTCTCCCTCTCTCTTCCCCTATATCTCCCTCCCCCTTTACTCCTATTTATTTTTGAACTCTCTCATCCTCTTCTCGCTTTCCCCCCACCTTTGCATCATCTCCTTCCCTAGGTCTTGTAGTCCCCCCATGTCTACCTCTCCCTCAATCCCCTCATACTCTTCTCTCTCTTTATTCTTTCATATCTCCTCTTATCCCTCCGTCCCATTTATAGGCATCTCCATTATTTTCTTCCCCTCTCCTTCTCTATCTCCCTCTCCCTCCTTATCCCATCTCTCTATCCCTTCCCTACTAATTATTATTCTCTCTTTACCGTCTACATCATCAACTTTCCATCACACCCTCTCTAACCCTCTCTAGGTTTCTCCCGCATTCCCTCTCCACCTCTCTACATCTCCATCCATATCTCATTACCAACCTCTCTCTGCCCCCCTCCATCTATCTCAACCCTCTCTCTCTCTCACCCTATCTAGGTCTCTCACGCCTCTCTCCCCCTCTAGGTATCTTATATATCTATATAACCTATCTGGGTATGTGCAGGACCATGGTGGGCCATATAACCTCTTAGGAACCCATTACTATCTATCTTAGGAAACCATATGACCTATTAGGACAACATATGCTGTCATTACAAGTCATATGGTGTCCTAAGGGGTCTTATGGTGTTACTACGGGTCATATGGTATTCTATGACCCCTTAGGATACCATATAATCTCTTAGAACACCATATGAGCCCTAACGACACCATACAATGTCCTAAGGGGTCATATGGTGTCCTAAGGAGTCATTTGGTGTTTTATGACCCCTATGGACACCATATGACCCATTGGGATACCATATGACCCCTCATGACACCATATGACCCCTAACAACACCATATATTGTCCTAAGGGGTCATATGGTATTCTATGACCCCTTATGACACCATATGCCCCATAACAACACCATATGGTGTCATTAGGGGTCATATGGTGCCTAAGGGGTCACATGGTGTCGTTAGGGGTCATATGGTGCCCAAATGGGTCATAGAATACTGTATGACCCCTTAAGACACCATATGATCCCTAACAACACCATATGACCCCTTAGGACACCATATGACCCCTAACGACACCATATTGTGTCTTGAGGGGTCATATGGTGTCACACATGGTCATGTCATGTACTAGGATGTTAGAAGGGGTCATATGGTGTCCTAGGGGGTCACAGAACAACATATGACCCCTCAGGACACCATATGACCTCTTAAGACACCATATCATGTCATTAGGGGTCATATGTTGTCTTAAGGGGTCATGTGGTGTCGTTAGGGGTCACATGGTGTCCTAAGGGGTCATATAGTATTCTATGACCCATTAGGATGCCAAATGACCCCTTAGGACAACATATGATACCATATGGTGTCGTTAGGGCTCATATGGTGTCCTAAGGGGTCATATGGTGTCATAATGGATCATATGGTGTTCTATGACCCCTTAGGACACCATATGACCCCTAAGACCACCATATGGTGTCCTGAGGGGTAATATGGTGTCCTTAGGGGTCATATGGTGTCATTAGGGCTCATATTGTGTTCTAAGGGGTCATATGATGTTCTATGCCCCTTAGGACACCATATGACCCCTAAAAACACCATATGGTGTCCTATGGGGTCATATGGTGTCCTTAGGGGTCATATGGTGTTCTATGACCCCTTGAGACATCATATGAACCCTTAGGATATGTCATATGGTGTCCTAAGGGGTCATATAGTGTCCGAAGGGGTCATATGGTATTCTATGACCCCTTAGGACACCATATAACCCCTGATGTCACCATATGGTGTCCTAAGGGATCATATGATTTCCTAAGGGGTCATATGGTGTCCTAAGGGGTCACATAGTATACTATGACCCCTTAGGACACCATATGATCCCATACACCATATAATTCCTAACGCCACCATATAGTGTCCTAAGAGGTCATATGGTGTTCTATGACCCCTAATGACAACATATGGTGTCCTAAGGGGTCATATGGTGTTCTATGACCCCTTGGGATGCCATATGACCCCTTAGGACACCATATGACCCCATACAACACCATATGACCCCTCATGACACCATATTTTGTCCTAAGGGGTCATATGGTGTCCTAAGGGGTCATAGAACACCATATGACTCCTTAGGACACTATATGACCCCTAATGATGTTAGATGACCCCTTAAGACACCATATGGTGTCGTTAGGGGTCGTAGAACACCATATGACCCCTTAGGACACCATATGACCCCTAACGACACCATATGACCCCTTAGGACACCATATAGTGTTATTAAAGGTCATATGGTGTCCTAAGGGGTCAGATAGTGTCCTAAGGGGTCATAAAACATCATATAACCCCTTAGGACACCTTATGATCCCTTAGGACACCATATGATCGTTAACGACACCATATGGTGTTGTTAGGGGTCATATGGTGTCCTAATGGGTCATAGAATACCATATGACCCCTTAGGACACCATATGCCCCTAACGACACCATATGACATGCGCAAAGGGGTCATATGGTTTCTTAAGGGGTCATAGGACACCATATGACCCCTAAGGACACCATATGACCCCTTAGGACACCATATGGTGTCGTTAGGGGTCATATGGTGTCCTAAGGGGTCATTGAACACCATATGACCCCTTAGGACACAATATGACCCCTAATGACACCATATGACCCCTAATGATACCATGACACCATATGACCCCTAATGATACCATGACACCATATGACCCCTTATGAAACCATATGACCCCTAACGACACCATATGACCCCTAACGACACCATATGGTGTCATTAGGGGTCATATGGTGTCATAAGGGGTCATATGGCATCCTAATGGGTCATAGAATACCATATGACTGCTTAGGACACCATATGATCCCTTAGGACACCATATGACCCCTAACGACACGATATGGTGTCCTAAAGGGTCATATGGTGTTCTATCATGCCCTAGGACACTATATGACCCATTTTACCATCCTAGTACATGACATGACCACTTGTGACACCATATGACCCCTCAAGACACAATATGGTGTTGTTAGGGGTCATATGGTGTCCTACGGGGTCATATGGTGTCGTTAAAAATCATATAGTGTCCTAAGGGGTTGTATGGTGTCGTTAGGAATCATATGGTGTCCTAAGGGGTCATATGATATTCTATTACCCATTAGGATACCATATGATCCCTTATGACACCATATGACCCCTAATGACACCATATGGTGTCATTAGGGGTCATATGGTATCCTAAGGGGTCATATGGTGTTATATGACCCCTTAGGACACCATATGACCCCTAACAACACCATATGGTGTCCTAAGGGGTCATCTGATGTTGTTAGGGGTCATATGGTGTTCTATGACCCCTTAGGACACCATATGGTGTCGTGAGGGGTCATATGGTTTTGTATGGGGTCATATGGTGTCCTAAGGGGACATAGAACACCATATGACCCCTTAGGACACCATATGGTGTTTTTAGGGGTCATATGGTGTCTCGAGGGCTCATATAGTGTCCCAAGGGGTCACAGAACACCATATGACCCCTTAGGACACCATATGTTGTCATTAGGGGTCATATGGTGTCCTAAGGGGTCATAGAACATCATATGACCCCTTAGGACACCATATGTTGTTGTTAGGGATTATATGGTGTTGTATGGGGTCATATGGTGTCCTAAGGGGTCATAGAACACCATATGACCCCTTAGGACACCATATGATGATGTTAGGGGTCATATGGTGTCTTAAGGGGTCATAAAACACCATATGACCCTATAGGACACCATCTGACCCCTCAGGACACGATTTGGTGTTGTCAGGGGTCATATGGTGTCCTAAGGGGTTATAGAACACCATATGACCCCATGGGACACCATATAACCTCTAATGACACCATATGACCCCTTAGGACATCATATGGTGTCATTAGGGGTCATATGGTGTCATGTTGGGTCATGTGGTGTCCTAAGGGGTCATAGAACACCATATGACCCCTTAGGACATCATATGACCCCTTAGGAAACCATATGACCCCTTTGGACACCATATCATGTAGTTAGGGGTCATATGGTGTTCTACAGGGTCATAAAACACCATATGACTCTCTCATATATATTCCTTACTCTCTTATTGTCTCTCTCCATTCTCAAGGTCACCATCTCTCTCTACTCTTAAGGGGTCATATGGTGTCATATGACCCCTTAGGATACCATATGGTGTCATTATGGGTCGTATGGTGTCAGAAGCGGTCATTGGGTGTCTTATGACCCCTTAGGACACCATATGACCCCTTAGGTGTCATTAGGGGTCATATTGTATCCTAAGGGGTTATATGGTGTCCTATGAACCCCTAGGACACCATATGACCCCTTAGGTATTGTTAGGGATCATATTGTGTCGTAAGGGGTCATAGGGTGTCATATGACCCCTTAGGACACCGTATGGTGTCTTTATGGGTCATATGGTTGTAACGTCCTAAAATTGCGACACTTGCAATTTTGACTGCATTTGGGTCTTCACGATGGCGACTCAACACTAAACCTGAATGGAGACCCCGAAACTTGCTTGCGACATCGAAAACTGCATTTTTCTGCACCTTGGCATGATCCCTCCTTGCACCCTGCTGTCCCGGGAGGTGGGACCATAGCGCCCAACACCCTGGTCCTTCAAGACTAGGGCGCCCAGCGCCCTGGTCCCCCAGGACCATGGCGCCCAGCACCCTGGTCCCTGGCCCTATTTTTGGGCTCGGTCTCTTTTGGGCATCGGGTCTTTATGTTTGCAATTCGGGAAATAATGTTTCCTGGTCGGCCTAAGGTCAAAAAAATCAGTCTATCAGCCCTAATTGACAAGTATATAAACTACATTTCCCCTCTCAAAAAGGGTAGAGATGAAAAAAGAGAAAGGACATATATGTACAAGAGGCGGAAGCGCTAGGCAAACATTCAAACATTCAAGCATTCAGGCATTCCTTCAAGCAATTGATCATTCTAAGTCTCCATTCAAGGCTAAGTGTTGCATTCAAGACAAGGATTCAACCATTGAAGAGGAGATCACTTACGACATACAACATACAACAACATTTACACCTTCGCATGTAGGAATACAAACATTCTTACAACAAGGTATCAGTACTTTATTACATTACAATCATTTACATTTACAACATTCTCATTTCTTGGTTAATTCCAAAACCGAGGTTTGACCTAAGGGCAAACCCCTAATCCCTAACCCCCCAATCGTCCTCTCTTTTCTGTGTGTAGGTTGCAGGTACGCGGCTGTAATTGAAGATCTGGAACCCTTGTGCAGAGACGAACAGATCCCCCTTCGTTTCGCAGATTTTTCGGAGGACCGTGTGCACGCCAGGCGCCATCGTCCTGTCAAATTTTGCTCAAACTTGCAGGACAGCATCATCTCGACATTTTACTGCTAATTCCAGGTCTGCAGCTTCATCCCATGTTTCTATTTCTGTCTGCAAGCGAATCTTTCTTACTTTCACTTACACTCCTAATTCAATCCTTCTATCTACATTCTTTACAAAAGAGGGTAGCCTTGCTGTCACAACCCTTGAAACTCATTTAGAATCCAATCTTGCATTGTGTGGGATTGGATCTTGTGAGCTTCAACCCCTCTTTTGAATGTAAAGTCTCTCCTAAGTGAAAACCGTCAATCCTAGTGACCTCCTTTCTCCTTGGAGTGGGGGGAACACCTAGGGTTCGATTTTCCGCTTTATAATGGTGTCCTAAGGAGTCAAATAGTATCAAATGAAGGATACCATATGGTGTCCTTTATGGGTCGTATGGTGTGCTAAGGGTTCATATGGTGTTGTATGACCCCTTAGGACACCATATTTTGTTGTTATGGGCTATATATTGTTTTAAGGGGTCATATGGTGTCTTATGACCCCCTAAGGGGTAGGTAGAGGTCATATTGTGTCCTATGACCCTTTAGGACAACATATGACCCCTTAGGATACAATATGGTGTCATTATGAGTTGTATGGTGTCCGATGACCCCTTAGGGTACCATATGACCCCTTAGGATACAATATGGTATCATTATGGGTCATATGATGTCCTAAGGGGTCATATGGTGTAGGACACCATATGACCCCTCACATGGTGTTGTTATGGGTCACATGATGTCCTAAAGAGTCATATGGTGTCCTATTAACCCTTAGGATACCATATGGTGTCATTATGGGTCTTATGGTGTGCTAAGGGGTCATATGGTGTTATATGGCCCATTAGGACACTAGATGACCCCTTAGGACACCATATGGTGTCATTATAGGTTGTATAGTGTGCTAAGGGGTCATATGGTGTCATATAACCCCCTAAGGGGTTGTTAGGGGTCATATTGTGTCCTAAGGAGTCACATTGTATCCTATGACCCCTTAGGACACCATATGACCCCTTACGACACAATATGGTGTTGTTATGCATAGTATTGTGTCTTAAGGGGTCATATGGTGCCCTATGTTCCCATAGGACACCATATGACCCCTTAGGTGTCATTAGGGATCATATTGTGTAATAATGGGTCATATGGTATCCTATGACCCCTTAGGACACCATATGGTGTCGTTGTGGTTTGTATGGTGTCCTAAGGGGTCATATGGTGTCCTATGATCCCTTAGGACACCATGTGACCCTTTAGGATACCATATAGTGTCGTTCTAGGTTATATGGTGTCCTAAGGGGTCATATAGTGTTCTATGACCCCTTAAGACACCATATAACCCCTTACATGTCGTTAGGGTTCATATTGTGTCCTAAGGGGTCATATGGTGTCCTATGACCCCTTAGGACACCATATGACCCCTTAGGTGTTGTTAGGGATCATATTGTGTTCTAAAGGGTCATATGGTGTCGTATGACCCCTTAGGACACCATATGACCCCTTAGCACACCATATAGTGTCAATATGGGTCATATGGTGTCCTCAGGGGTCATCTGGTCTCCTGTGACCCCTTAGGACACCATATGGTGTTGTTATGGGTTGTATGGTGTCCTAAGAGGTCATATGGTGTCCTATGACCCCTTAGGACACCACAAGACCCCTTAGATGTCGTTAAGGGTCATATTATGTCCTAAGGGGTCATATGGTGTCATATGACCCCTTAGGACACCATATGACCCCTTAGGTACCATTAGAGGTCATATTGTATCCTAAGGGGTCATATGGTGTCCCATGACCATTTAGGAAACTGTATGACCCCTGAGGAGATCATATGGTGTCGTTATGGGTTGTATTGTGTCCTAAGGTGTCATATGGTGTGCCCTTAGGGCACCATATGACTCCTTAGGTGTTGCCAGGGATCATATTATGTCCTAAGTGGTCAAATGGTGTCTTGTGACCCCTTAGGACACCACTTGATGTTGTTGTGGGTCGTATGTTAAGGAGGGGGAGAGAGATAGAGAGGGAGAGAGAGAACTATAGAGTGGACATATAGATAGGCAAGAGACCTAGATTTCGAGAGAGGAGTGATATTGATAGAGGGGGATAAAGAGAGGTGGGTAACGAGACCTATATGCAAAGGTAGATAGGTGGAGAGGAAGAGAGGGAGAAACCTAGAGAGGGTGGGTTGGAGAGTTAATGAACTAGACAATGAAGAGAGAATAAGAGAGGAAGAGAGATAATGAGAGAGTGGGGGAAGGATATATAAATGGAGAGGGGAAGAAAGGAAGGGAGATATCTAGAGAGGGAAGGGAGAGAGAAGAGAAGAGATAGAAGAACAAAGAGATGAGTAAGAGGGGATGGATGGAGAGGTAGAAATGGAGGGAGCGAGAGACCTAGAGAATGAGGAGATGGATTTAGGTTTGGAGAGAGAGAAGAGAGGGAGAGTGTTCATAAATAGATAGGGGCAAGGGAAAGGGGGAGAAAGGTGGAGAGGGAGGGAGATAACTAGAGGGTGGACAATTAGATAAGTGAGAAACTTAGAGGGGGAGAGAGGTGTGGGTAATAATATAGGGATGGAGAGGTAGTGAGGTGAATAGGGAGGGAAGGAGAGCCCTAGATATGGGGAGAGAGAGGATAGAAGGGATCGGTAGTGAACAAGAGAAACGAGTGGGAGGGGAGAGAAATAATAAAAGAGTGAGAGAGAAGAGAGAGGAAGGGAGTCAAGGATATAAATTAGGGTACAAGGAAGGGATGAAAGGTAGAGAGGGTGGGATATACCTAGAGAGGGGAGAGAGAAGTGAGTCAGACACAAGAGGGAGAGAGATAGGTGTAGATTTTAGGGAAGATAAAGATAGTGAGATATGGATCTAAAGAGCGCTAATAGGAGAATGTTGATTACTAAAATTTGACTAAGTATGAAAGTCAATATGATCCTCTAAAAACAAGAATCTACATTTTAACTCCTATAGAGTTGAAACCACTCTCAAACATCCTACCAATATATACATGAAATATAACTTAAAGTGACTTATACTTAAATATTATATTTCATGTATATATTCTCCTCTCATGATGGGTATAACTTGTGCCCAAGTTGAAAATTTTGCATCACAGAACCTTCAAATTGGACAATGCAGGACATTTGGCGCGCGCCAAATGGGAAAAGTCAATTTGTTTCATTTGGCGAGTGCCAAATAGTGCGAGCGCCATATTTGGCACTCGCCAAATGGTTTGCATTGGGAACTACCAACCCTTTAGGTTGGATTGTACTTGGGCATCCAACCCAATGGGTTGGACGACCATTTCAAGCCTGAGACGTGTTTTTAACAGAGGATTAGAAAATTTTCACATATTTTTGGCCATGCTCTCCATCAGGTTTGCACGTGTTTCAATAAAACTAAAAAAAAATACCATAGAAACCTCGATCTCTCTTAGCTATCCAAGCATGTAATTATTTTCACATTTTGATTTCGTTGAGGCTTTCATCTATAATTTCTTTTGTTAGTGTGTTCGTTTCTGGTCAAAAACCAACATGCACTATTTTGGGTATAGTTTTTTACACGTTCATCAGATTTTGAAGAAACTTACATTTTTAGAAACTAGACTCCATTCTACACAATTTAAATTTTTTATTTTTTATTTTTTATTAGTTATCAATGATTTTAGGGGGGAGCACGCTCAAATTTCTATTTTTCAGAATGTGTCCACTTCAAAAATTAGTAAAAAATCGTATACTCATTAAAAAATTAGCTGAAAAATCTAGCATAAACTACAAGGTGTTCGCTAATTTCTCATCAAAGCGATTTTAAAAATTCAAAAAAAAAGTTAACATTTTAGGGGGGCCACAACAAACACTATGTTATGTTTTTTGCATAAAAACAAGACCACTTTTTGTGGCCCCCCTTTTTGAAGCCCTTAATCTCCACCATGTTCAAAAAAATTAGTACTTTAGAAAGTAGACTCGAAGCACTCTGACTCTTGTTCTTGTTGCATCTTCAAATTTTGAGTCTAACTATCTTCAATTTGTTGTTGAAGTTCAAACTTTGTTGATTTCAGAAAAAGTGACATCTTAAGACCCCCTTTTGGTACCACAACTTGGTGCACATACTCTACTATGATCCATATCTATTGTAGCATCATCTTTTTTCTCTTCATACTCGTCATCTTCATCATCAATGGGCACTCTATGTGAGATTCTTGAAGAGGTGTCCATCAAGCCATCCCATGACTCATTCTTATTGATATCAACATCTTTGTTGATCACTATCTTCTTGGTGACTAGGTTATACAACCTAGATAAGCTTTGGATTCTACACTATAGCCCATGAAAATGGGTTTCTCACCCTTGTCATCCAACTTTTTCCTCTTCTCCTTTGGCAAAAATGCATATCCCACACACCCGAACACTCTTAACTGCTAGCTCAACCATCCAATTGTGTTTTATCCATGCCTCTTATGGAAACTTGTCATGGACCACCTTTGTGGGACTTATATTTATCAAATAAATTGTTGTTTCTATAATCTCACCCCAATATTCATTGGGGAGTCCCTTATCTTTTACCATGCTTCTTGTGATCTCCACGATGGTCTTATTCTTCCTCTTAGCTAATCCATTTTGTTACAGAGTACAACTAGTTGTTAACTCCTTTTTCATGCCATGTTGCATGCAAAAATTCACAAATTTATTGGAGGTATACTCTCCCCCTTTATTTGACATTAGGACCTTAATAAAGTGTCCACCTTCTTTTTCATCATCAGCCTTAAACACATTAAACTTATCAAATGCTTTAGATTTATGTGACAAAAATTAAACCCATGTTTACAACTATAAATTTTATTGATGAAGGTCATAAAATATTGGCTCTTACTAATAAAAATGGTTTGCATAGGGGCCACAAAAATCAGTATGCACTAGCTATAATGGTGTTCTTTCCCTTCTTGAGTTGCCTAATTGAAAGGGCTACCTATGTCACTTGCCTAAATTGCAAGCTTAACAATTATTAGTAGGCTCTACAATGGTTGGAAAACCATCGACCATTCTCTTCTTGGACAAAATAATCAAACTAACATAGAATAGATGTCCATATTTGAGATGTCATAGCTTCGAGGGGTATCGAATGATATTCTTGAGGGTTTTTTATTGTTGTAGTGTTGTATATTTTATATGCTTGAGAGGTGCAACCATAGATTGAGGTGAGAAAAAAGTCTCTATCCTCAACAAAAACATCGAGATTGTTCATTGTTGTAGTGTTGTATATTTTACTTTCTTGAGAGGTGCAACCACATATTAAGGTGAGAAACAAGTCTCTATCCTCAACAAAAACATCTAGTTCTTTTTTCATTTGAGCTACTACAACTATTTTCTTACTCCCATTCTTGTAAACATTGATACATTCACCCTTCTCTATTAGAAATTTGTATTCATTTTGGATTGACTATATAGCTAGATTGTGCTATATACTAGGAGTGAAATATAAATTCTCTAGCTCCTTCTCACCTTGGTTGGTGCAGTTCATAATATCTACCCATTTCCTCACAACAAGAACTATTATATTATTCCCATTTTAATCTCTAATTTAATATTTTTATCAATGAAAGAAAATAAACTTTCACTAGCATTCATGTAGTTGTTGCAACCATTGTTCAAATATCATACTTCAACATTACCTTATTTACCAATGTTGCACATGATGAAGGTTATGAATTGATTTCCTTCAACTACATTCTAATCAACTACATTTTTACTTTTTTTGGACTAATTATGCAACTTTTTCTAGCATTCACATGCACAATGACCATACTTATGACAATTATAACATTCAACTTTTCTATTATTATACCCCTAGTTTGAGATATTGATCTTCTTGCCTTTTCTAGAGCTCAAATGAGAGCTTCTTTCTCCCTCATGGTTGTGAGCTTATCCTAAGTTATCTCCTTGAACACCACCATGTTCAGAGATGCCACAACCTCTGCCTCTTAAACTTCGTCCATAACTATTTCTTCCTCCCCCTTTCCTCTTACATTGGCTTGATCTTTAAAAGATCTCTTAAGAAGAACTTACAAACCTATTTAGGTGCTACTCATGGGTTTGAAGAGAACGCACCATCTCATCTACCATTAATGTGGAAATATTCTTTGCCTCTTTAATGGAAATCCCTGTTACATCAAACCTGAGACAAAAATTTAGAGGATTTTATCCACAATCCTCCACTCTCCCATTTTCTCTTCATTTGCTCTTAATTGATTTATCAAACCATAGAATCTTGTGTAAAAATATGAAATAGACTCATTGTCCTTCATTTGGAGAGTCTCGAAATCTCTTTGAAGCATTTTTAGCTTCACCAATTTGATTTTATTAGTCCCTTTATAAATTATTTAGAGGATTTCCCAAACTTCCTTTGCATTGTTAGTTACTTCTATTTTGAGAAATATGGCCTTAGTCAAGGCTTCTTCAATCAAGCTCAATGTCATAGTATCTTTTCTACCTTATTATTTGTGGGGACTACAAATTCAGTTGGGTTAGTTATATTCATGAACCCACTAACTACAAGCTCCCACAAATCATTTGTGACCATGATGGTATTCATCTTATTTTCCTAGACATCATAACTTTATCTATTAAATGATGGTGGCTACTACCAACTATTTCCATCTTCTCTAGCCGTGTCTCCTACACAATAAACTTCAATACCCAAAAAAAATCCCAATCTCACTAAGGACTTAGGGCCAAATGGCTTTGATACCAAATCTTAAAAATAAAATCCTCAAATAAGAAATACTCAATGACTATACCACTGATTGCCAATCACTAACAATAAACAACATAATAAAACTCATATAAAACAAAATGGATGCAGGTAAATTTCCTTGTTCTATTACTAGTTATAGTTTATTTGTAGCAATCAAGAGTTGCACCAAACATAAAAAAAAATTGGAACTACTTCGAGCTCCTGTAACTTCTATTAGTCTAAAGCTATCTACTAATCCCTACAAACTCAATTCACTTAGTTGTTGCCGCAAATTCTTGTACACCCAAAGAAGTTGTTCACAAAAACATTCTTCTCAACTAACATACTTCGAGAATATTGTCATTTTTTGTCTTCTATTATCCCATATATTTTTTCACACAAAATTTGAAATTCGAATTGACCTACCAAAATAAACCTCACTACAAAAAATAACTCTTTTTTTTTGTGTGTTAGGAGAAACTGGGAGGATATAATTCCAATGCAAATAATCAATAGGCTGCAACTACTAGTTGCTCCTAACAGGTCAGTTGTAACTTTTTCTAGCATTCACATGCACAATGACCAAACTTATGACAATAATAACATTCAACTTTTCTCTTATTATACTCCTAGTTTGAGCCATTTATCTTCTTGCCTTTTCTACAGGCCAAATGAGAGCTTCTTGCTCCCTCATGGTTGTGAGATTATCCTAAGCTATCTCCTTGAGCACCACCATGTTCGGAGATGCCATGACCTTTGCCTCTTGAACTTCATCCATAACTATTTCTTCCTCTCCCTTTCCTCTTACATTGGCTTGATCTTTAAAAGATCTCTTAAGAAGAATTTGCAAACCTATTTAGGCACTACTCAGAGTTTGAAGAGAACCCATCATCTCATCTACCATCAATGTGGAAATACTCTTTTCCTCTTCAATGGAAATCCCTTTTGCATCAAAAGTGAGACAAAACTTTAGAGGATTTTCTCCACAATCCTCTACTCCCCCATTTTCTATTCATTTGCCCTTAATTGATTTATCAAACCAGAGAATCTTGTGTAAAAATATGAAATAGACTCATTGTTCTTCATTTGGAGTCTCAAAATCTCTTTGAAACATTTGTAGCTTCACCAATTTGATTTTATCAGTCCCTTTATAAATTACTTAGAGGATTTCCCAAACTTCCTTTCCATAGTTAGTTGCTTCTATTTTGATAAATATGGCCTTAGTCAAGACTTCTTCAATCAAGTTCAATGTCTTAGCATCTTTTCTACTTGTCTCCTTTAGAGCTAGGTCTTCTTATTATTTGTGGGGACTACAAATTTAGTTGGGTTAGTTATATTCGTGAACCCACTAGCTACAAGCTCCCACAAATCATTTGTGACCATGACAGTATTCATCTTCTTTGCCCAGACATCATAACTTTAGCTATTAAATGATGGTGGCTACAACCAACTCTTTTCATCTTCTCCAGCCATGTCTCCTACACAATAAACTTCAATACCCCCCAAAAAGCCGAATCTCACTAAGGACTTAGGCCCAAATGGCTTTGATACAAAATCTTAAAAAGAAAATCCTCAAATAAAAAATACTCAGTGACTATACCACTGATTGCCAATCACTAAAAATAAACAACATAATAAAACTAAAATAAAATAAAATGGATGCATGTAAATTATTTTGTTCTATTATTGATTATAGTTTATTTGTAGCGATCAAGAGTTGCACCAAACATAAAATAATTTGGAACTACTCAGAGCTCCTATAACTTCTATTAGTCTAAAGCTATTTACTAATCCCTTCAAACTCTCTTCACTTAGTTGTTGCTGTAAATTATTTTAAAACTAAAGTTGTTCACAAAAACATTCTTCTCAACTAATAGACTTGGAGAACATTGTCCGTTTTTGCCTTCTATTGTCCCATAGATTTTTCAAAATCTGAAATTCAAATTGACCTACCAAAATAAACCTCACTACAAAAAATAACTCTTTTTTGTTGCATGTCAGGAGAAATTGGGATAATATAATCCCAATGCAAATATTCAATAGGCTACAACTACTAATTGCTCCTAACAGGTCGGTTGCAACGATGGGGAGACTCGGGGAGAATTCAAAATTCCAACATTGTTTGCATGACATTTGTCCCCAATACACATTGTATGGAAAAATGATTAGTTTGTGCATCTTAATGGGCTATAGTGAAGAGTCCAGAGAAGATAAGCTATATAACCCTATCACCGAGAAAATAATAATCAACAAAGATGATAAGATCATTGAAAATGAGTAATAGGATGACATGGTGGAAACCTCTTTGGGAATTTTACTTATAGCGCCAATTAATGATGAAGATTAAGGGCATGAAGAGTAAAAAGGTGTTGCCATAACAAATATGGAGTTGGGTAGTCAACTCCAAAAAGATTGAAATGTAGACAAGTAGCCAAAGAGATAGTTACAAATTCTAGTTACATAGTCCTTTGGACATGTCCAGACTATTGCACACACTACCATGTATGGAGTCCAAATAGATCTAAAGACTTTATTCACAACAAAGAAGTAGTAGTAGTGAAATTTAAAACCATACTCTTGCCTCCCTAATGCCAAGAAAACACAAAAACTCTAAGGGAGATTTATCAAATTGAAAGTTACAAAGAAGATATAGATGAAAATTTGAATTTTGTATTATTTTCTCATAATGATGCAATTTTCTATGAAGAGGCCATGAAAGAAGAGCAATGGTGTGAGGCCATGGATGAGGAAATGAATATAATAGACAAAAATAGAATATGTGAGTAGATTTATTTGGCTCCAAATAAGAAAGTGATTAGCATGAAGTAGGTCTTTATGACCAAGAGAAATGTCAAAGGAAGAATATAAATGCATAAGGTTAAATATTAAGGGATATAAACACTAGTTTGGAAGAGATTATGATGAGACGTGTGCTCTAGTTGCAAGTATGGAAATTATAGGAGCAATATTAGCAATAAAAGATCAACATAAGTGGAAGATGTTTCAAATTGATCTAAAGTAAACCTTCTTGAATATATTGATGAAAGAGAAAGTTTATGTGGAGCAACCACTTGGTTATGATGTTTCAACTAAATGAAACAAAGTGCATAGGCTAAAGAAATCTCTATATGGTATAAAGAAATCACCATATGCATGGTACAATAGAATAGACTCATATTTGTTAAGAAATGTTTCTAGTTAAAGTGATGGTGAGACCATTCTTTATATCAAAGAAAGTGATAGTAAGATTTTGAATATTTCCATATATGTAGATGAATTAGTTTTCATAGAGAATGATGGTTTTCTCAATTCTTATTTCAAAGAGGCCATAAAATAAGAGTTTGAGATGATAGATTTTGTCATGTTAAGGTATTTTAAAGCCATAGAAGTGAAAGAAATGAATCATGGCATATAGATCTCTCAAAAAAGATGTAAAAAAATATTTTGAGGATATTCAAAATGCAACAAGCTTGCACCAACACCAACAACCACAAGTCTAATATTTATAGAATTGAAAATATTGAGCAGGAGCAGGAGCGAGAGTAGGTCGAGGGTTAGGGTTTTTGTCAGAGAAGAATATGTTGCAAGGGAAGAGGAAAAAGGATGAAGATGGCATTGAGGATGAGGTGGGATTGGCCTGCATCCTCTTGTTATGGTCTTTTCTCAAAGCCAAATTGTTTGGCCATTCAATTTTCTTGGGTGACTTCTCTTTGGTTGTTTTCTAGTGCTTTAAATTGGCTCAAGGTTTCTTGTGGATGTTGAGATGGGTTCGCGTTGAAGATTTGTAATGGTTCTTGCCCTTTGTATTATTCTCTCCCATGTGTGCTCTATTTCAAGTGGCTCTCGATTGTGGTTCTTCTTTGCTAAAGTGTGTGTGCGGTGTGGGAGCGAGGGCCTTGGGTGGAGAAGCTAGTGATGGTGACTTTGGTGATCCAGCTAGAGTTGATGTTAGTTGGATTTCCCTTAAGCTTATGGGTTTTTCTTTTCCTTAGGCTTGTGCTATGGGTGGATTTCCTCTGTTTGAGGATAGGGCTATGGTGTTGTTGGGGGCTTTTACCCTAGCTTTCTGGATTTGGTGATTGCTAATGTTCATGCTGGGGGCTTGTTTGACCCTCTCTCTTATTTCTTTTGGGTGTTCTCTTGGGGTATGTTTGTCTTGTTCTCTTCTATGGGGGTGTGAACCTTGTGATTTACTGATTCTATCTTTTTCAAGAGGATTTTTGTTGTGATTTTAGCTCTCATCTTTCTTTCCTTCTCAACATGTTCTATTGAGATGAATGGCTCTTCTATTGAGGGTAAGAGTGGTTGGCTAGGTGAAGTTGGATGGAGTTTTTTTGGGGTTCTTATTGCCCTACTTCTTAAGGTTGGTTGTCTAATTGTTCTCTTCTCCATGCTATCGGGTCTCTGTCATGTTTCTTTCTTTGGAGGTGGAGATTCTAGTGGAGTTCATTTTCTTGGGGTCTAATTGGTTAATGCCTCTTTTATTTTTTATGGTTTTGGGAGACTTTATAAAACCCAATAGTCAAGCAAAATGGTGCGGTCTTGATCTTTTATCTTTGGATCTTGTGAGGTTGAATGATGCTTGGCTTTCTCAGCTGGTGGTTTGTATCTCTTAAGCATCTATAAAGGTGGTTTCTTTTCCTATTGAGGTGGAGAGGAGTTGTGCTAGAAGGGAGCTAACTTTTAGCTAGATTGTCTTTGTTGGCTTCAACTTGATGGTTTTGGGAGCCACTTCAAAACCCATTATGAAGGTTTGGGGAGCCTTTTAAAACCCCCTGGTTCTAGATTATTCCTTAATGTTTCTTTTCAAGAATGTGGTTTTCTTGGTGTTGGGATCTTTTCTTCCAAAGGTTTAGGTTATGGGGCCATGGAAAAACCCTAAGTATGTGTTTAAGGTTAAGGGAGCCTTGATAAAACCCTTGGATTTTCTTGTCATGATATCTTTTGGTGTTGTCTAAGTATGGCTTCAGCCTACTTCTTTAATCAGCCAATTCTTCAATAGTTTTTCTTTGTTGTTTAAGCTAAGATTGGGTTGTGATTTACTATGTTGTATCTTTTGGTAGTGTTCTTCTTTGGGTTCTAAATTCTTGTAAAATCTAAGGGTTTCAAGTCCCTTCAAAAACTACTGTAAGGGATTATGAGTCCCCTCAAAACCTATTTGATCTCTAATAAAAGACAACCACAAGTCTAAAATTAATTAGAAAAGATTGCAGTAGCAATGTGAATCCAACTATGTACAAAAGTTGAGTTGAAAGTTTGATGTATTTGACAACAAATAGGATTGATATAACACATACATTAAGCTTGTCTTGTAGATTGATGTATACTCTCATGGACACACATTGGTAATATAGTAAGAGAATTTTTAGGAGCAACTAATATGATATGTGTATACCATAGTAAATGAGTTTGGGCTAGTTAGATACACATATGTTGATTGGACAAGAAGTGTAGATGATAGAAAGAGTACATTGGGATATGTATTCCATTTGGATTTGGGAGTCATTTTATGAGCTTTCAAGAAACAACCTATTTTTTCTCTTTCCACTATTGAAGCTAAATATATAATAGCAATGCAGTTGCATGCCACTCTATTTGGCAATGGATAATCTTAACTAATTTGAATGAAGAAAAAGAGGATGGTACAACCATATTTTGCGACAATGTATCATTGATAGACATGACCAAAAATCCAATCTTTCATGGTTGAAGCAACTAGATACAAGTTACGTATTATTTCATAAGGTAGTTGGTTGAAAATGGCAAAATAAAAGTCAAGTAGAGTATCTATTTGAGTAGTAGTTTACAAACAAATTTATAAACCCAAATAGTAGAGATAGTCTTGAATGCATGAGAAGCAGTTTGGGCATTATGAGTTTACTTGCAACACATTTGGAGTCATTAGAAGTAGCTTGTGATGTTATGTACAATGAGCACTAGATAGCACCAAATTTGAAAGTATTAGCTCTAGATTTGTAGAATGAATATGAAAGAGACTAAAGATTAAGGGGGATTGTTGGAATTAATTACTTGTAATCCAATCTATCAAACACCTATGAAAATAATGTTTGAATATATTTTGGGATCCTCATCCCCACTTTATTCCTTAGATAATGCAATAGTAGTAAATTTGGTAGATAAGTTTGAATTTAGAAAATGAGAGGAAATTTTGTGAGAGACAACAAGAGACAAAAGGGAATAATTTTGTGAGTTGCAGTAATTTCATTGAGCATAGACAAAGAGAATGCATAGTAGAAATAATTTTGAGCGAAGAGAGACGACAATAGTGCTTGTGAATGAGAAGAATAGAATGTGTAGAAGCTCCAATAAGTACAATTTTGTTTTTTAATCATACTAGAATCTAAGTTAGAAGATTTATTTATTTATTTTTATATTAATAGAAGTTATTTGCCTCTAATTGTCTCCACAGTGTTTGGATTGTTTGATCTAAGCAATAGTCTATGCATTTGTGTGTGTGTGTTTAATTTGGGTTTTATCCTTTAGGCATAGTTTGGATCTTATTCCAACATTTAGGATGTATAAAAATTTAGGCAAATAAAATCCAAAAACTAATTTAGAAGTTAAATATATTATTTATAAGTTGCAATGTAATATTTTATTCTTTGTAATTGCATATTTATAACATATTTTAAAAGAATTTAATATAAAATTGTGAAAAATAAAAAATAATGTTGATCTTTAAAATTGAATGAATTAATTTTTTTATTAAAATATTCTAAAATTAATAAATTCAAAAAATTCAAACATTCAAGATAATCTTATATTTAAAAGAGTTGTTTTTTTAAATTGAAAAAATAATTCATAATTCAATACTAAAAGGGTTAGTCTTTTGAAAAATTCATTTACCTTTTATTTTTTACTTAAGAATTGTTTTATATTTTTTAATTATAAATAAATAAATAGTATCTTTTAAATAACTTTTATATTCTTAATATCAAGGCTAATTATATTTTATATTTATTATTAAAAAATATTCTTAATTTATTGGTGTTAAGTTAATAACATAATTAAATTTATAAATGACTTGAAATTAAGCAAATGGTCTATAGATCATTATATTCCATAAGAAGTTGCTAAAAATTATTTAACATAATAAAAAGTATAAATGTAAATAGTCAAAATGTTTTAAAGTAGTAATAATTTTGAATTGTTTTAAAGTGTTTTAAACAAATATGAACTTTTGTTAGAACCAAACATGGATAACGACTACAAGCTAAAAAAAAAAAAGTTTTTGTTTTTATATGATTGTGAGAAAGGCCGAAATCTCTTCGCCTTTATCTAGAATCTGTACAACTTATTTTAGTCTTGGGGATTTAATTAATCAATATATTTAACTTTAATCCGATGTTTGAATTTTGTGAAGGTTTCTTACTGCTTCAGTCAAAGCCGATGGTTTAAAAGGTTTCCAAGCCAAGATAGACCGCGTGTATCGGGACCTGACATTGTCAACTGTAATTAACACACAGAATAGAATACCAAAGATTTCCTCACAGTTAAAGATTTCATACAAGCCAGCAGGTAAGATATCTTTGATTTCAAAAACTTTTCCTCTCATGTCTTGTGTTTTTCCTCAAATTTTGATCGAGTTTTTCAAAAACTTTACAGTGGGAATTGAGAGTGCACAAGAAAGTGTAATTCAACTTCTTGATTTGAATGCACAACATACATCGGCTCAAGTTGTGGTTGTCTATGGTTTGGGAGGAATTGGGAAAACTACAGTCGCTGATGCCGTTTATGACCAAATTCATTCCCAAACTTATAAGAAATGCAGAATTCACATAAATCAACATTGTAACAAGAAGGAACTTAAAGAGCTCCAAGAGGTGATTTTAGAAATATTGTTCAATCAGAAAGAGAAATTGACAGACTGTGATCATGGTCGGAAGATGATCTGGTCACTTTTCGAAAAGCATCCTGATCAGCCTGTATTTCTGTATATTGACAATGGTCTCGAAGAAAAAGATCTTAAACAACTTCTACCTGCAGACTTGGGCAGTTGCCTACCACCTGGAAGCAGATTACTTGTCACTACTCGAAATCTTCAGGAGACGGACGTATTTGACTCCTGGAATGTTAAGCGCAAAAAATATCTTGTGAATCCCCTTCCACAGACAGAGGCCAGAAAGATTTTGTTGAACAGAGTGAGGGATTACAGTGATGAAAAGCGTATAAATGACCTCCTTAGCCTGTGTTGTGGTGCTCCGCTTCTGCTGGAATTAGCCGGTGCTCAACTCGCTATAAGTACTCAAAATACAAATATTATGGTATTACAGTTGCTTAAAGCAGGGGAGAAGGTGGAAAAGGAAGATATCAGTGACTGTATGGTTGATTTTGTATATCACAGTTTACTACAACCTGTGAAAGAGGCTTTTCTAGATATCACATCTTTATTTTATTCTGGCCCAGATACACCTGTACCTCAAATAGAGTCAATAGGAGAGGAGGAATTAAGAGCTCTAGAAGAGGCGTCATTCATCAAGAGATCTGGGGATTATGGTATGACTATTCATGACATAGTTGAAGCAAGAGGGAAACAGAATCACAAACCCTGAAGCTTTATTGGATTGTTTGAAAGATGAAGAGGTATGTCATATTCACAATGTCAATATTGTCAATATTACCAAAATACATTTGTTATTCACAATCGTAATGATATATATGGTTTACTTTCGTGCAGAAACTCAAAAAATTGAAGGGCATCTGTTTTCGTAAATTTTATGAGCAGCCTCCAATCGAAATTAATGATGATCATCTTAAGTGTATGGGCAATTCCTTAAGAGTGTTATCTTATTTAGATGAATCGCAAATAGCATTCAGGGGGAAATGCCATAAGTCATTTAAAGAACTCAGATGCCTCCAAATTCCGCATGATGTTTCTGAGTTGCCACTGGAGTTTAAGAAACTTGAGCATCTTGTTTACTATAGGGGCCCTTTCACTGAAGCCATGAGTTTATATGAGGTAAGATCTGCCCTGCTCAGACCATATCATTTCAATTAACTTTTGTTAAGAGTGTATAATAATACTTGACAACCTTTTCCATATTTTATTGTGCAAATATGTAGCTTCCTTCAAGCCTGCGTAGTATGAGAATTACAGTTTCTGCCGAGAACGGAGTTAAAGATTCTAAGGTCACTTCAGCTTCTTCTCTTGTAGAATTAGACTGCTATTTGAATAATATAGTGCAAAGCTTACCAGATGGAATGGAAAAGCTAACAAAGTTAGAGAGATTAACTGTATGGGGATGCCATCAGTTGAGGGAACTTCCTTCCAAATTTGGGGAACTCAGAAACCTAAGACAGTTGACGCTATTCAATTGCAATGAATTGAAAGAGTTGCCTTCAGACTTTGGAAGACTCAGCAATTTAGAATGGTTATTTCTAGAAGAATGCCATAAACTGAAACAGTTGTCTTCAGACTTTGGACAACCTAGCAATTTGAAATATATATTTTTCAACCGCTGCTCTACGTTAAGTGAATCGCCTTACAGCTTTGGGCAACTTAATAATTTGAAATATTTGAGTTTACACGGTTGCTCTGCATTAAGTGTATTGCCTTCAGAATTTGGGCTACTTAAAAATCTAGAATACTTATATTTGAGCGACTGTTCTGGGTTGAAAGAATTGCCTTGTGACTTTGGGCAACTTCAAAATCTGAAAGAATTATATTTGAGAGGCTGTTCTGGGTTGGAAGAGTTGCCTTCTGATTTTGGGCAACTCAAAAATCTGAAATTTTTAGGCTTGCGGCAATGTTCTGGGCTGAAAAAATTGCCACTAAGCCTGGAAGATCTTGTTAGAGGAGATTG
The DNA here is from genome assembly GCF_030272615.1 of Cryptomeria japonica. NCBI lineage: Eukaryota > Viridiplantae > Streptophyta > Pinopsida > Cupressales > Cupressaceae > Cryptomeria > Cryptomeria japonica. The sequence goes on from NC_081407.1 coordinate 329,198,392, forward strand.
TGAACTTGATTTTGATTTATTTTAAGAAAAAATTAGATTTTTCAAAAATCTATAATAGCACACATAAGATTTATAAATTTTAAATAAATTTCTATTTTTTAAATCAAATAATATTTTGATTGTATTTAATTTATTGTCATATGGTAAGAGAAAAATCATTCAATTTAACTTGCTTTTCAGCAATCATAATCATGATTTCTAATATAGAGTAGAAAAGCCTGCAAATTTCTTATTAAAGAATTTTTTTCTGAATTTGCAGAGGAATCTGCATTCCAATCCTTTCCTATTTATAAATTAATAAAGCAATTGATCAACTAACATCCATACCTTTGCAGATCACTACAATTATTCCCATGAATTTCGGTCTCCTACCTCACTTGAGACTTCCGTGATTGGAGAATTGGAAAACTATTGGTTTTTAGTAGCAGAGCAAAATATGGATATGGTAGTTATTTAGTTTTGCCATTTACAATATACATTAAATTACCATACGTATATTTAGAAGAATTTATCTAATAAATGTCTATATATATCATGATTTAGAAAACTATTTTATTTATTTATTTCTATTTAAATTATATTATTTGTTACTACAGCTTTCTTTTTATCAATCTTTTTTTATTATTTTTTATGGGGGTTGAACTATTAAATAGAGGTAGGCAAGTTGGTGGATAAGAATCTTTTGAATTACATTCTTAATTTATGCTTATTCTTGTTTTTTTTCGTTTTTCTTTCACAGATTCTTGCTGACCTCCAATAAAGGCTGTTGCCATTGTAGATGTCTATCGGCATAATAAAATGGATTTAGGTACAAGGTTATACCTATCGACTTCATATATGACTGATCATTCTTTACATTTCTACGACAACAAACTTTGACTAGCTCCATACCTTGCCAAGTGATCACTTCTTTGCATAGTAGGTCTATTTCTAAAACTTTTATGCATAATTTTAATGTGGATTTTATTTATTATTGGGAGGTCTATTTTTAAATTGACGCAACCATGGTCCGAAGGGTCCTCGAAGAGAACAATCTGGATCATACAGCAAGAGTAACACAACGGAAGCACGTACACAAAACATAGAAAATGCAATCAGAGACATCTGCAACATCATATATTCATCATAAATCAACCGGCAACATCGAAAAAATCAAAACATTCTTACAGGACCAGTTACATAATACATTCCATATTACAATCATCTGGATCTCCAAATTACAGATCATGAAACTAAATTATCACATTCTTCTTATCTACCTCTATATCTGCTTCCCCCACCTCCTAAAGATCAATTACATCAATATATATATCATCTGGAACACATCCAAGTTGGCCACAAAAGATCACATTCTCTAAAGCAGGAAAATGAAACGTGTAAAATAGGTCGGCCCCAAAATGTGAAGATCTCCTCTGCCAAGAACGCAAATGAAGTGTGGACCACCAAGGAAGATTGGCCAAGGGTCAAGGAATATCGAACATGGTACCAAACAGATCCGCAAGCCAAGAAATCATTTTGCACGAGAATAAATCTCCATCTAGCCGTTAAGCTCAAAACTGCTCCGGGACAAGAAACAGACAATCTAAAAGCAATAACTTGTTCGAAAAGAATCCAAATGAACTGGAAATCTCGAACAAGGAACAAGAACCAATCTAGAAGCCAACAATCTGATCCGCAAGGAAAAAGGAATAACTACTAGAAAATTCCAAAAGAAACATTCAGTGGGGGTTCTGGGGGTTCTGGGGGTCATGTGTCTTGGTGGGGGATTTAAGGGGTATCACCCCCAAAACCACATTTTATGTATAATTTTTCATTGTAAATATTGACCTTCTATCATTAAGTCATAGATCTAATAGTGGATATTTTGTGCACTTCGTTTTCCCTAGAAAGGAAGCCTATTTTATGAGGGAATTATATTACAACTATGTATTATGATGTATTCAAAGAGTTTGATAGTTGTTGAGTTGCCTTTGGATCTCCATTGGTGATACTCCTATAAGAAGCTTGCTCTGCAAGTATATTGTAATCAATTGTTGATTTCTAAATAATATTTTTTTCATGTTGGTGAACAAAATCATTTCATATTATTCCCCTCAAAGAAGGATACGTTTTAGCTCATAAATATTTCTCCATATATAATTGTAAGTAGTGATTTCATTAGGTCTCCTACTAATTTAGGGATTTAGATATTCTGAAAAGATCTATCCAAATACAAATACTGTTGGTTTCAAATAGGGATAACATGATTTTCTCTCAATGAAGAAATAATGCTAACTTACAACTTAATAGTATTGTTAGGAATCTTTGTTTTGAGTGAATAAATAATATAAATCTCATGGAGAATTGCTATCTATATGGATTTTTTTAGAATAAATTTTTTTTGTATAGGAGAGAAAGGGTTTCCAAAGAATACCTAATTTAATTGTGATGAGGATTAAATCAGACATCCTATTTCAGTTACTCAAAAAATTGAGAGGCATCCATTATTGGATTTTTGGAATGTTTGTTCATTTAAACCCTCAAATATGCTTTTAAAAATATTTCAAGAGCTAGTGACATGTAATGTGGAGAAAGTGCAGGTAGAAGAGAATTAAATGCTAGTACATATGTAGAATGTGGAGCCACAAATGATCATTATACACATAATATTGGCAAAGGAAGAATTGAGTTTGGGCTTGTTTAAAAACCTCACAATGGCATTATGTTGTTGGGTTTGTGGGCTACCTTGTTGTCCATTGGTAGCTAAAACATTAGGGCTCTACAAGATAGTTGTTGAACTCAATGTTAGGTGATTTTCTTGTACATAACATTTGTGATAATGTAAGCAATGTAAATGATGATATGAGTAGGGATATAATATTCGCTTAGCAAATTGTGAATGTAATGCAACAATGGTTTATCTGTTCTCATAGTTAATATGATTGGTTTGCAAAATTTGAAGTATTCCTATAAGTCTTGAATTTGGTACTAATATGTTTTTAGTGATATTGTTAATTCATGTGTTTGTCTAGTTAGATTCCTACCCACTAATCTAGTTAATAAAGTAGTTAGCACACAAAATTGAATTTTAGTTTATACTCAATTAGTAGATGTGTAAATATTGCTTCAGTTAGTGCTTTTCCATCATTTTCCAATTTTGTGTGAACACTAATATTTAAGCTATCTTTTGGCCAAGGTTAAATTTGATGGTTATATAGTTATCATTGCATGTTTTAGTTCACTTGACTGGTTAGTTGTGATAAATTTGGAATAAAATCTTCAATGTAGCCCACTAAAAAAAGCATTGGAAATATAATTTTTCTTCATGTAGTTATATACATATTGTTAGATGTTGTTGAAATATTTTTTAGTCTTAACAATTTCCTTGAAGATGTACACTATTTGGTTCATTCCAATATTGTCGAGTTGCAATTATTGGTCTTGTGTTTCCTCGATTGAGATGTTTTTAAAGGGTAAATTTTTTGTGTTAAATTATTTCCATATGGGGAGGGTAATAAGAATGCATTATACAATAGGGTAGTTCAATTCAATTGCACAAGTTATAATTTCCTATGGAGGAACAAACATCATGAGCTATTTTGATAAATTGAGGTATTTGTTTTAACACTAATGAGTTAATATTTTTCAACAGAGTGATAAATTATCTTAATCTTCAATCCATTGAAATTTGAGAAGATTCAAGATCGTGTCTTGCGTGAAAGGTCCTTTGTTTCAATTTGTGTAGAAAGGATTATGAGGAGGACACATGTGATTGAGATTGTTATTGCTACATTGAGGATGCCTTATGATGTGATTTTGTTTATATCCTTATCTTCTAAGCTTTTTTGACATGGGATGCCAATAGTATTTATGTCATGTGTTCTTTGTTGATTGTTAAATAAGGGACACAACTCATAACTATGAATATGCTTGGTTCAAAGTAATGGTGCGCTAGAAGGTGGCATTCTAGGGATGTTTACCATGGGCAACTTTAAGGGTGAATTTACTATTAGTATGTATAGTTAATTAATATATTTGAATTGATGTGTTTTGGTAGGTTTGTTTTGAATAATTATAAGAAACAAATTTTAGGGGATTGATGATAATGATCTTGATAACAAGCCACGTCTTATATGTTTGTGCAATTTTCAACCATGCTTTGAAAAGCTAGACCTTAACTATATTAGTGGATAAGTCTTACATATGGTTTTAGGATTTTGGGATAGTTGCCTACATGTTAGGGCCGTAGTTGAGAATGTACGAATATACATTGATTCTCCTATTAATAATGAAAATGAAGTAGATAGAACCAAGTATTTTGATACTCCTATCAATTAGGTTGATATAGATTATGATGTGATACTTTTCTCTCATATTTGACTCTTCAATAATGTGTGTTTAGGATCAACTAAAGAGTGCAAGGTGGTTTCAAGAGAGGCTTCATCTATTGTTTTGAGAGTGTGATGAGATTGTTTTTGGTGATGTTGAAATTTCATTTTATGATGCACTTGAGTGTATCCTTTCTTTTTAGTGTTTACATAATTGATGTGCCTAGTAGATATTGAGGCCCAATTTGGAATTTTTTTTTTTAAATATCTAGATATGATTCTATCATGTTTAATAATGTACTATGATACATGAGACTTATACTGATAAATAAGAAACTAGTTTTCTCAATTTAGCCAAAAATGGGTGTGATTTAAGTTGCCATAATGGAACTACTGATTGAGATGATATCATTTTGAATGAGAGCATTTAATTCACATAAATGATGGTATCTTTATTACATTTGATGGATAGATACTTGTGCATTTAGAATCTCTCATATAGTTGGTTATACTATGATTTCATCTTATCCTTAAAGATGATTTTGAATGATGGATAAGATTGTGTAGAGGATTAACTTCATTTCCATATTTGAAGTTATTTGCTGAAAATAGTTGAGTTTGGTTATTTGTGATGATTACAACTTCTTATAACCTCATTGATAAGAAAAGGGTGTTGTACACCTTGCATAAATTTTATTTTATTTTAATTATGTAAAATAAATATTTATTTATGGTGATATTAGGAGATGTGTTTAGCCACATTAAATATTTATTTGGGTGCACTTATATAGTTGTATGTAACATTAGTTAGATATTTTATGTGTGAATTGCGTATGAAAAAATTTAATATTGGGAAAAATTAATACCAGAAGAAATGCTTATTGTCAAAGGTTTAATGTACTCATAGTTTTGAGGCACGTGATTTTACATTTATCACTTGGTTGTTTTATGTAGTTTGATTCTATAAAAAACAAACACATGTCTAGTGGCTGGGTTGGCTAGTTAGTTGTTTAGATTGATTTCTCTTGTTGAGTACATATGTGAAACATTGTATGTGATTTGGTTATTGTTAACACAAACTAGCTACCACTACACACAAAATTTGAACTTTTAGTGAGAGCACCACTGGAGAGGTTAGGGTGTTGAAGAGGTTTGAGGATCCCACACAACAATATTTTTAGCCCCCCAAGTCCAGAGGTCCATACTAGACAAATTCAACCATGAGGCAAGTAAGTTGTTGCCGATGGGAGTCGAACCCTCCCCAACAAAGTCATCAGTTTTGTTAACACAGACTAGCTACCACTACACCAAAAGTTTGAACTATTAGTGAGAGCACCACTAGAGAGGTTAGGGTGTTGAAGAGGGTTGAAGGTCCCACACAACAATAGTTACATGTTTTGATGCAAAGAGGATGCATTAGAGGATTTTGATGTTTCAAAAGTACTCATGGAGACTTTGTAAGCATATTGAATTATGCTTTTATTGTTGAATACTACATCAAGTGTGAGTTCTTTTCGAGGTTGGTTTTTTCCCTCTTGAGGTTTTTCCAAGGTATATCTTCTGTTACAATTTTTCTGTTTACACTATGTAAGTTGTATGCATGATTTTATCTCATGGGTTTATGTAGGAAACAATTTGATCAACCTAATAATTTTGTAGTACTTTCAAACTACAAACATGATTGTTGTTCTTCGACTTGAAATTATTCTAATTTTTGTCAAGTATTTTCATCATTTTCATGAATATCATGTATTTGATTCTTTGCTTTATATTGTATTAATTTTAGAGCACATGCACAATCCAAGATCGACTAGTTTGACTCATCATCACAACCAACATTTAGGAAACTTCAAATTATTTTTTCTAGTGGTTTTCTTTATATTTAGGCACATTTGTTTAGATCTTGTTGGGCATGGTCATAATGTTGGTAGGCTAGTTTGAACTAATATGTTTCATTGACACTAGTTTATCATTCCTCATTATTGTGTTTGATAATGTGTTGTTGCTATGCATTTGCATAGTATGACTCTTATGTCGAAGCTCTTTGGAAGACGGAAGATCTGATGTTACATTGATTTTTAACATTTTATTGAGATTCCAATTGATCAGTTTGGTAATACTACTAGTTTGGATGCTGTAGACACCCAAAATTGTCCAGTCTAATTAAATAAATATTTTATTTATTTAATTATCTAAGCCTAATTCTTCTATTAATTAAATAAATTTTTATTTATTTAATTAATTCATTTAGCCTCTTCTAGCTTTATTTTTCATTTAAATAAATACATTTATTTATTTAAATTATCCCTTTCCTAAAATAAATATTTTATTTATTTAATTGTCCTACTTCTTCTATTAATTAAATAAATCTTTATTTATTTAATTAATTCATTATCTTTTTCTACACATGACACATGTCATTCATCTCTTAATTCCTACACTACCTACCTCTTTCATTATTTTATTATTTCCTCTACCTACCCTCTAATCCTAGCCGACCTCCTTTTTACACCTCTCAATCTTAACCCTCCATTTCATATTGTGTCTTCTATTTAAGGAGATGCTTTCTTCATTGTCAAACCCTAATGACTAATCTTGAAGACCTGGCTACACTACGATCCTACTTGCAACCACATTCCGTTCTTTGTTGAGCTCTTGTGCATATAAAAATCTGAGAGCAAATATATCAAGCAAGATCAATGGAGATAGGAAGAATGGAGATCAAAACCCTATTGGACATGTGATGGTATAATCTTTGTGATTTTGAGTTATTTGCATTGTCTTAGGTAATCTTCATATGTTATGGTGGATCTTTGTTCATTGTTAGGCTAGGGTTTAGTGGTTGGATTCATTTAGCCTTTCAATATTGTTGTTATTGTTATCCATTTTCACCATAAACATTTTGGCACGCCCGGTGGGACTCTTGTCCCTTTGCATTTAACATTTTTGTTGCAGATTTTGCAATTTTGAAGTTGCAGATCGGACAATTTTCGATGACATTTTAGGTTTTTCCGCGTCTGCGAGCGTTCGGATCGCGTTTTCGTGTTTCAGAAGCGTCTGCAATATCGTGAATCACGTCTGTGTTTTTGTCAGAATTTATTTTGCAGGTTTTTGGAACCGCGTCTGAGAATTAAAAACGCATCTGTGTTGAATCTGCTAGCGTCTGCGTCCGAAAAAAGCGTTTGCGTTCTCTGAGCGCGTCTGTGCATCACAGAACCGCGTCTGTGTCATACAGACGCGTCTGTGTCTGGTATAACTGCATCTGTGTCTGGTATAACTGCGTCTGTGTTTTCTGTTTGAAATTTTTCAATTTTTCTTTGATTCAATTTTTCGGATTTCGCGCTTAGGGTTTCAGATCTGGTTTATTTTCGGCTAACCCTTGCAGATCTAGCTAACTAAGTTTGTGTAGCTTGCTTTGGAGGCAAAACATTTTTGTTGAAGGCCCCTTTTTCACAAAGTCTTTTGGGATTTCTAAAATTTACCTAACTTGTGTGCTTGCAGGAAGGGGTTATCATTTGAAACAACCCAAACTACTAACAATTTTGTTGCAGGGCCTTAGCTAGGGTTTTGTAATTTTGTTGTGTGCCTTGTTTTCATAGATTAGCAAACACTTCCATTGGTGCACTAAAATTGAATCATTGTCTTTTGTGTCTTGAGCAATAGGCTCTTTTTGTTTAATCTTTAGAGGGCCCATCTTCCCGTGTGGTCATTAGGACTACTAGTGAGAAGAGAACGACCCAAGTGGTAGCGCGGAAAACCCACCTCTTCCAAACCACTATAATCAAATGTATTCATGGTGAAAACTATGAATAACGTGTGCTGATTAGTTCATACCGACACTATGTCTCCCCATAAACCCGTTTGATCAAATTTATTTGATCATTTGTAGGGCGTAACCCCTACCGGCTGGGAGCCTTCTGTATTTACAGAGCTGAAAGTGCCGCATGTATGGCCACACGAGCGGATGCCCTTACTAGCACCTTTTTGTTTTAGAAGCCCAAATCCTTCTAGTTGTTGGGGCAGGAGGTCGGACCTCTGGTAGCGGCCCACACACATACGGTTCTTAGTAGAGATACAAAGTTCACCATGGGGAGTTTTCATGGGGACTGATGCTTGGCTGACCCGAGAAGTGAGTGCCGAGGGTGGAGCCAGTGAGGTCAAGCATCTAAGTATCCACTCTGAATAGCGTAGCCTCGAGGGTAAAACCCTATGTGGGATCAACAACTATTGTCTTGGCCAGCCCTAAGATTTGTGCTTGTCTTATGCTAAACACTCAAACATTCAAGACAAAACAACAAAACATTGTGTCTTCAAGTGTATGCAAAACTTTTTACATCAAACAACACACTTTTGGAGTCTAAACAGTTTGCAAACATTGAGTCATCAACATTGTGTCCTCTTGTCACGAAAAACAGTCAAACAGTCAGATTTGGTCACAACAAAACAACTTCACAGATTGAAAAAATTGCACTAAGTTTACAGAAACGCGTCTGTGTCTGTTTCAACCGCGTCTGCGTCATATAAGCATGTTCGTGAAGGGTAGAATAGCGTCTATGTTTTTAGAGGCGTCTGTGTCTGGGAATCGTGTCTGTGAAGTATACAGAGGCGTCTGTGTTAGGAATTGAAAACTTTAACAGTCAAGCAAACAAAGGAAATCAGTTTTGGCATACTTGAGCTTCCTAGGTTGTCTCTTCAGGTTTCATCTAGCATTCAGCCTGTTCTAAGGTTTCATACAGTCCATCATTGCTTCACATCTCATTTTACATTCATACTTGTCTAAACTTGGGTCAAAAAGGTCACTTGCTTGTCCTCACTATACTCTTTCAACACACTACATACAACAACACTTTGCTAAGTGATCCCTCATCAAGGTTTCTTACCTTTGGGTCTCATTTGGTCTTACTTAGATTCAAGGTCAGCTTACCTCATCAAGAGAAACGATCCTCTCTTTGGAAGTCACACCTACTCTACTACTTACCTACTTGGTCTTACACTTTGGACATTGCAAGTACACCTCCAGATTCATTTACACTCCATACAACTCTTGGTCTTCCATACTTTTTTCACTTTTCATCTAGTCTCTCACATCTTGGTCAAATACCTAGTTCATGGTTGAAACCCGCCTTCAAAAATCTAGGAGAATAGCTAAAGAAGCTCAAGAATCCACAAACATGAGTTCTTATGAGTATGACAATGATTTATTCTTCAATCCTGAGCACACTACATTACTAGACATGGATGTTTATAGACACAATCCAAATGTGGAAAGCGCAAACACTATAAACAACAATACTACACACAATGACAATGCGGACAACTCTTCAATACTATCAGCAGACATAGAAGAATCCATAATGAATCCTCATTTCAATAGATTGGTTGAAGAGATAATGAGGAGAGATCGACAGTACTTTTTACACATGATGGCACAAAGTGGAGTTAAAATACCTCATGACTTTGACATGTCTCAACTTATGGAAAGTCGACCCTCACAACAAACTCAATCCAACATGGATCAAAGGAGACCAAATAGTGGAGGAAATAGAGGACCGAATATGATGCCTGAGTCACCATCAGTTTTGCTTCAAAAACCAGCAATCCCACATACACAAGCTCAAACATATGATACTTACACTCAAAGACCATCATGGAGGCCTTATGTGGATAGATATGCTCAATCACATGCTCAAGGTATGGATCAATCAAAACAAGTAGATACTCAAGGACATCCTCAAAATTTTGACACAAGGAGACCTCATGTCAAAATTGGGGGCAACACAATGGAAAATGAAAGGCCTATTGAATATGGTATATATGCACAAAATAGATATGGGGTCCCTCAACATGAAGTTATGCCAAGTGCTCCATATATGTCATATCAATATAGACCTCCATGTGGACATGTCTACGATCAGTATCATCCATACATGCAACAAGCTCCTCCTCAAATGGGTGTTTCAAACATGGGGTATGCTACAAGAAATCAATCTCCTCCCAAGAATAATTTGGAGCAACAAATTAGAGATCTACAAAAGAAAATGGAGGACATGAGTACATCAAAACCGACATACACTATGAGAGATATATGTCCTTATCCCTTTGATAAGAGCATTCCAATGCCTCTATTTCCTGCACACTTTGTGACACCAAAATTTGACAAGTATAGAGGGAGAGGAGACCCCAAGGCACACATAAGACAATTTTTCACAGCCTGCATTGAGGTGGCGGCAGAAGAAACATACTTGATGAGGTTGTTCCCACAGAGCTTAGGCGATCAAGCTATGGAATGGTTTTCTCAATTACCTCCTGGTATTAAGTCATGGGGCGACTTAGCAGAGGCATTCATTCAGCATTTCTCTTACAACATAGAAACAGATGTCTCAGTTACTACCTTGTGCAATACTAAACAAAAGGAAGGAGAATCTTTCGCAACATTTTTACAGAGATGGAGAAATCTAGCTAGCAGATGCTCTTGCGAAATCCCACAGAAACAAATGGTAGAAATGTTCACACAAAATGTTAACAAGACTATTGGCTATGATCTCAGAAAAGCTTGTTTGTCTACATTCAAGGATGTTATTGAAAAGGGTCTAGCAACAGAAAAGGTCTTAATTGAACAAGGAGTCATCAAGCTATTCAAAGAAAACAAAGATGACTTTAAAGGAAAGGACAAACCAAAATTTTGGAACAAGAACAAGAATATAGTTAATGATGGTGTTGTTGATGCCAACACAGTGAGACCCAAGTTCGTCTTTTCTGGATCAAGTTCTACCAACAATCAAGTGAACACTCAAACAACTTCTAGACCATGAAGGAAGTACACTCCATTGGGAGAACCACTTGAATCAGTATTCAAAAAGCTTGTAGCAAACAAAGTGATCACAGTTCCAGATTTTCCTCCATATGAACCAAAGGTCAAACCAAATTGGTGGAATGATGATGAGTATTGTGAATTTCATAAGAGTAAGGGTCACAAGACAGGTAATTGCCATCGATTGAAAAACATTGTGCAAGATCTCATTGATAGAGGTGATATTGAGATTGAGGGACATTCATCTAATCAAGAACATGAGGTGTTTAAGGAACCATTCCCAAAACATGACAAAGGAAAAGGCAAAGTCATAGATGATCAAGCCAATTACACTAGAGCACCTTACAATTATGATTCTACTATCAATCACATCTCAATGGACAATCATATCTCTACTATTACTGTCAAGAACAAAAATCCTGAGAATCCTTCTCAGAGACCCAAGATTGTCCTAAAAGGTGTGGGATCTTCTTCTGAGCATACCTCTGAATGTCTTGTTACAACTCGTCGAGGTAAAATCACGCTGCCAGGTGCCTCCACTAAGAATACCAATCCTTCATCAACCAAGCCTGAGTACGACCTTGTAGAACAGTTAGGGAAGACACCCGCGCTCATCTCTATTCTTGAGCTCTTACGCATATCCCTCGCTCATAAAGCTATCCTTGACAAAATCTTGAGAGACACTACCGTTCCTACTGATTTGAACGTGGACCAGTTTCAAGCCATGGTGGGATACCTATCCGTTCCACATTCCCTTACCTTCACAGAAGCCGATGACGCCTCCGTAAGTCAGCCACATAATGCACCTTTACATGTTGAAGCCTTCATACATAAACATCGAATAAAGCAAGTCCTGATAGATGGAGGAGCAGGTCTAAGCATTTGTACATTGAGGACCATTAAACAATTGGGATATTCTGATAAAGCTGTGAATTCAACAAATCAAATCACCATCAAAGCATATGATGATGAAGAGTGTTCATCCAAAGGTACAGTCACCTTGCCTCTCAGAGTTGGGCCAGTTACAAAAGATGTGGTTTGTCAAGTACTTGATCTTGATCTCACATACAACATATTGCTAGGACGTCCTTGGATTCATGAAATGAGCGCAGTCCCATCTACATATCATCGATGTATCAAGTTTCCACACAATGGAGTTGAAGTGACCGTCAAAGCGGATCTAAATCCATTCATATATTGCAACAATTTGTGACCTAGATCAGAAATAACAATTCTAGCTAATCGAGAAGTTATTCCATCTTTAGCATATGTGGATCCAGAATCATTGAAAGCTTCTACATCAAAACAAGCAGAGATCAAAGAAAAGTTCAAGATTAAAGACATGGGATGTGGTGAGTATATCTTTCATGTTGATCAACTCCCGCTATCTCCTAAGGTATTCAGTCAACAGGAACAATCTACAAACAAGTTGCAATGCTAAGGAATTGGGTGTGAACCACCTAGTGTTGTGGCTACTAAGTCTGAATGCAAATCTCCTCTAGTGGTGCAAGCATCTCTTGATATCAATAGTCCTAAGAGTGGTTCCAACAAAGAATCTATTGAGCGTATCACCGACCCTCTTGAGAACTCACATAGCTTTACCATATCATCCACTCATTTCATTTCCACTCCTCTCCCAGACTTGGATCAACAAGAATCACAAAATCCCTTACTAATTGGGGATCAAAAATCAAGCTTTGAAAAGAAAAATCTAAAAGTCAAAAATAAAGAGAAGTCCTTTAGTCCAAATCAAAATCAAAAGCTATTGGACTCTGCAAAAATCAAAGTCAAGGATAAAAATCCTATGAAGCAAAAAGAGAAAGAGTTGATCTCCCCTAATATCAAAATAACTGGGGGCAAAAGTTCTAAAATTTCAAGTCAAAAAGCATACTTGTTGATCCTAAGTCTCCATCATGCTATCCTACTTTCACTTCTTTTCGCAATCATAAGCCTTCATAACTCATCTACTTGTTCCACACATCCTTTTCCTTCTGGTGATACATCATGGACCTTTAATGGAGCTTCCTCAAAGGACTTTGCTATCAAGGATACCCAAACTTCTTCAGGTGACATGCATATGGGCCTACGTAGTCCACACACTAGTAATTCTATCTCAGTTCCTTTATCAAAGAGGATTGTCACTCAAGCTACACATCATTCAGTCAAGGAACATTGCAGTTACAATCACAAAGTCAAGCCTCGCGCATTTGAGGTAGGTGACTTAGTACTCAGAGAGAACCCCAAGAATCAGCAAGACAGAGAGAAGAAGGGCAAGTTCGAACCAAATTGGCTTGGTCCTTACATCATTACAGCGGTATATGGATCTGGGGCATATCAGCTCTCAACTACAGAAGGTGAACCCTTGGAGGATCCTATCAACAACATGCACCTTCGCAGGTTCTACACATAATTTTCTGGAGTATCCTAATTCAAAAATACAAAAAAATAAAAAAATTCAAAAATACAAAAAAAAAAAATTATAAAACAAAAAAAAATCGTCACTTGGTGAAAACCTGGCAAACAGGCGCCTTGTGACAACAAAAAAATTGAAAAATCAAAAAAAAAGTAAAGAGAAATAATTTCGTCCAATGGTGAAAACCACTTCGGTCGCGCCCTGGGCAAGTACCATGGTGAAAACTGGGTCACCAGCGCCATGCGTAGAGACTTTGCTCCTCTCTCCTTCGGGATTCTCTTTCATCTTTCACTTTGCACACACTCACAACCTATTCACTCACAATAAACTTACCTATTCCTATCATGGCTTGTTATTGATCTACCTAAGATTGGTTAGCCATCCATAACCCTCCCTTTTCACTCCCTTTCCATCCATAATAAATCAGATCCTATCTGTGGCTAAGGCAAATTCCTACGTCTAGTGATGGGTGTGGAACTGAGAACATCACATGTTTCGAGGAGTATAGTTTCTTCCAGCTTTCTTCAAGTCTATCTGCGCACAATCCGCAATAAAGCAACATCTGCATCGAAGGTCCGCAATAAAGTTCCGTCTTCTCCACAATAAGGTATCAGTTTCATGGATTCAGTCAGTTTCAAATGAGACACAACAGCAACAATGAGCTTCAACAAAATCAAATCTTTCAACAGACTCAGACAACATATGGTTCAGTGCTATCTATCCTTTTTGTGAAAGTGAACATTGTGACCACAATCGAATAAGACTTAAACAAGTGACAAGAGACACTAAACTTGAGGACTACAGTGGATGTTGGTGTCGAGTCTTGGTTTTCTTTTGATTTTATCTTTTGGTGACATGTCTTTTAGCTTTTCCGGGATGTCTCTGACTAGAGATTCTATCTCCAGGATGTCTTTGACTAGAAAGGCAAGGATGGGGTATCGTCACCTATTTGCATTTGCTATCTGTCGATTGTCTTTTAGTAATGCTATGACTTGTCCAAGGATATGAGGACACTGTGAGTCTAGTATGAACTGGGGCATTCCTTGTTTGTGACTGTCTTATCTCCATGCAAACAAGTACAATGACTTTCTGGGCTGAACAAATGCCTCGATTGTCATAACCTATTCTGCCATAATAAAGCTCAATGATGATAACGCACAAGAAGCTCTTTCACGTTCATATCTTCTGTCTTCCATCCCCCTTTCTTGATTGACTTCCATTGTCCTTCTCGAGTCCGCGTAGCCCGCTATCACATGACTGAGTACAATGACACACCAAAAACATTTGCATTTCATATAGTTACACCTACATCACCACATATAAACATTTCATACATACATATAGATATCACAATTGCATCACATCCTGCATACAACACATGTTAGCACATCTCACATTTTCATTATGTAAATAATCATTTGCATTATCATATTCATTTGCATTACATACATTCACATTTGCATCATGCATCACACATACACATATAAAACATAAAAGAACAAAAATATTGCATGGCATCATATACATATTTGCATCCATATCATAAGCATCACATAAAACATGCATCACATAGAAACATCTCATCACATAGGTACACATGCATATAGTTGCCGCAAAGATGAATCATCTCTCATATATAATATAAAGTGTCATGATACAATGATGTCAAAATCATATGGCTACAATCACCCGCAGGTGTCTACATCATCATACAAAATGGTACAATATTGATACATAGGGAGCCCTCTACGGCTATGATGAATTCCCTTCCTCAGAGCCGACTGGCCTCGACGGAGTTTGAGCCCTAGAAGGACCCACCCCAAGATCAACTCTCCTAGCCCCTGTGTCCTCTGCAGCCACCCCTCGTGTCGTCCTATCCAGACAGAGGAACCCACTGATAACTCCTGTCAACACTATTGGTAGTGTTAATCCTGTCCATGTCATGCTATCCCATGCCACATGTCCCACCCTCATCTCCAGTCCTGGATCCTAGAACACTCGTCTCAGTGCATCCCTATCTCCGTCTCGATCATAGGGTACTAACTCCCTATCGATCGGTATCCGTAGAATCCTATATACATCCTCCAAGGTGATTGTCATCTCACCCATTGGCAAATGCAAACTACAAGTCTCTGAGTGCCATCTCTCAGCCAGTGCAGTCAACAATCCCATGTTCACCCGAAACTCAGGCACATACAGAATGTATCTCAATCCCATAACCTCAATCGCAGCTCAGTCCTCGGCTGTCAACTCAGGTCGCAACCTCTGAGTCGATGGGAATCTCTCCCGTGACTCCAGCATCGACAAGTACTCCTGCAGTCAAGCAAATCAAATCATGTCAGTCATAGTGGCATTCACTGTTTATCACAAAATGCTACTCGCTATCTAAATGCACATAGCTATTTATCCTAGTGACACTCACTGTTCATCACAAAGTGTTGCTATCTATCCTAGGAGTACTCCCTGTTCATCACAAAGTACTACGTGTGTGACACTCACTATTCATCACAAAGTGTTACTCACATTTACACTCCCTGTTCATCACAAAGTGCTGCTCATATTTTAGTACTCCCTGTTCATCACAAAGTACTCTATCTTGGTACTCACTGTTCATCACAAAGTGCCTTGATCTATCTTAGTCTTCCCTAGAGGACCTTCTTGAGTGTATCCTCTCAGCAGCTTATCCAATCGACAGCGTATGTTCATCACAGAACTGCCGATTTGACCTGGAAGACACAAATTCGCATTTTTGGACACAAACACATTTTCTTGACATAAATGCGCATTTATTACATTACCTAGTATGAATTAATGACAATAATAAATGCATCAAAGTACGAGGAGGTTTGGTGGTACTCACTGGCTCTCCTGCCTCTGCTGGCCTCTGGAATCGGCGAACGCGGTCGAATCTATGAATGAAGGCCATCGCTGCTGACTGCTGCTGCTCTTTTCTCGCTCTGCACTGTGATCTCGTAAGGGTGTGGATGACAATGAGGATGTCTTTTGCCCGTGGTCTATCTTATAGATTGCCCTAGCTCTCATTTCTCGAGTCAGTATTCTTCATCCTGTGACTTTGTCACTTTATCTGATCAGTCCATTCTATCCCGTCTTTCTTATCGAGAGATTGTCTGCAATCTTTTCAGACATTTTCATCCAATCTCTCGAGGGGGCATATTATTCCCATACTGGGGCAACTTTGTATCAGTTCATCTTATCTTCTTTGAAACAACGCGACAAGCCGCATTGTCTCAAAGAGGGGCAAAATGTAGACACCCAAAATTGTCCAGTCTAATTAAATAAATATTTTATTTATTTAATTATCTAAGCCTAATTCTTCTATTAATTAAATAAATTTTTATTTATTTAATTAATTCATTTAGCCTCTTCTAGCTTTATTTTTCATTTAAATAAATACATTTATTTATTTAAATTATCCCTTTCCTAAAATAAATATTTTATTTATTTAATTGTCCTACTTCTTCTATTAATTAAATAAATCTTTATTTATTTAATTAATTCATTATCTTTTTCTACACATGACACATGTCATTCATCTCTTAATTCCTACACTACCTACCTCTTTCATTATTTTATTATTTCCTCTACCTACCCTCTAATCCTAGCCGACCTTCTTTTTACACCTCTCAATCTTAACCCTCCATTTCATATTGTGTCTTCTATTTAAGGAGATGCTTTCTTCATTGTCAAACCCTAATGACTAATCTTGAAGACCTGGCTACACTACGATCCTACTTGCAACCACATTCCGTTCTTTGTTGAGCTCTTGTGCATATAAAAATCTGAGAGCAAATATATCAAGCAAGATCAATGGAGATAGGAAGAATGGAGATCAAAACCCTATTGAACATGTGATGGTATAATCTTTGTGATTTTGAGTTATTTGCATTGTCTTAGGTAATCTTCATATGTTATGGTGGATCTTTGTTCATTGTTAGGCTAGGGTTTAGTGGTTGGATTCATTTAGCCTTTCAATATTGTTGTTATTGTTATCCATTTTCACCATAAACAGATGCAATTATGATCAGTATTGGATTGATTTGATACATGATATTCTTATCTATTTGAGGGGATGAGACTACATCACTATGTTTCATTTATGATGTGATTGGTTTAATTTCTATAATCATTGATGATGATACAAAACTAGAGCAACATGAACATTTAAGAGAGTGCAAGATGTAAATTTTTTATATTTTTTCAAGTAGATGAATAATTTACTTGAATTACTAGAATTTTTCATTAGGGGAAGGGAAGAGGGGATATGTTGTACACACTCTACCAAATAGATAGTCTTGAATTCCACCATTTTCTTAGTCTCCCTCCCCCTTACGCCCACTCCATGTCAAGTTTTAGGGGGGATGTTAGAATGTGTAAAACTCATCTTATTTCTTTTTGAGTTATTGATGTGTGGTGTAGGTTATATGGGTCCCATGGGTCTTGTATATGAATCCTACATGTGTTTAGTGGGCCCATGATTGTAAGTTACCTTTTATTAATATATTAAGCTTGATTTATTAGTGGGTTCAAATTATTGTCATGATATATCTTTAAGTGGTTTATAAATGGAGGCATTGTCTCTCACAATTTCATTCACTTTATTCCAATTTTATTTGTACAATATTATATCTTTTTTTCCTATTGTGCCTCTTTATGCCTCTTCATTTTGATGTTCAATAAGATCCATTGTTATTATGATATATATTCTACTACTTATAATTGTTCTCTTTCTTCATAGAGAGGATATTAATATAGGTTTACTCTTATAGTTTTTGTTTTACCATTTTCCTTTTTTACTTGGATTGTCAAGGTATTGATATCCATTTTCTCAAAAAGATATGTGCACTTAATTCACGCATTGAGAGGCTTTCTATGAGTGTATTGGGATATAAATTATATTGAAATGCAGTAGGAGAGTAAATGTATGAGATTACAAATATATTATAGTGTGGCATAATAGTATCATGGATGTTATTTAAAATACACGAAGATAAATGAATTAAGAGATATTAAAAGAGATGTTGATATAGGTTAGGGATGAGGTCCCCATATTGATATCCATGTTTCAAGTTGATATTAAAGCTCAATTGATTGTAATATATTATTGACAATAATTGGTATCTTTAATAACTTTTTTTTATTGTGGAAAGCAAATGTGATATTTTTAACCTTTGATTAAATTGACAATTTGTTAAATATTTTACTTATGAAAATAGTACAAAAATTATCATAATTTTGGAAAACCAATTACATAATGAAAATGAGAGGTGGGATTCCTTGATGGGTGTTTCAACTTAGTTGGATTTTTAATACTTGGTATCAATGCTCACTTTTAGATTTTGATGCAAGGATCAAGCATGATGGATGTGATTTGATTCCTTTCAATAGTTATAGACCCTAAGCCACCTCATTTGCTATCAACTTTAAGACAATATTAGATCACAATTAGATTTTTCTTGACTTCTAAAAAATAGTATACTTACTTCTTGTGTTTGGTTGTGAGAACCATTGCATGACTAATTCAGATACTTGACTTGTAGTACCCCTCCTTGATCAGACTCTTTTGTATGTTTTTGATTGACTTCAGTGGAACATTATTGTATATTGATTCAGATTTTATGCAATGTTATTTCATGCTTTATCTAGATCCGTGATGTATGATTTTATGTAGTATCTTAGTGCTTATGATTAATGTTATTTTATGGATCATTATCATGGACTGACACTCTTACCTTATATGTGTGATGCGTTATTTATATGTTGCATGTTTGCAAGTGTATTGGGATGTGAGGAGATGATTTTCCTTCACTCACTTTGGTGAAATAGGGAACACCACGATTCTCCTTCATTGGTGTGGGTGTCGTGTCTGTATATATATTTGTCTATATGCATGTGTGGTTATTTGGTGTAGGACATTGCACGTACTAGTACCGGGTAGGTACAGGGTATCGACTCCACTTGGTTTCACAGGTCTGAGCATGCCTTATATGTGCGATGGGAGTGGAGGAGATAGTTGTTGGACCCTAACTTGACCCACAATTACACTCGTGTGAGTGTTGTCAGTCTGTTGTCTTTCCCGTCTGGCTGGTATGCGAGTCATAGTGCTTTGGTTTGGTCATTTGTGAGTCGTCATTTCATCATCCTTTGTTTTGTGTGTTTCTGTTTATCTGAATAGTTATTTAATTGAATGGATGATTCTATCTTATGTTGGCGTAATTAGTTAATTATTATGCCCCAAGATTATTGATTTAATTAAATTAATGATTTGCTAGATTAAATGGTTAAATGGCTTATTTCATTGTGTAAAGTTGCATTAATATATTTTGTGGAAGGAAATAAATAATTGCCTAACCATTTAAATGTTAAATGCTTATGTTGAAAGAAAGTATTTTGGAAATAGAAATTTAATAAAAGATTTTCCTTTTTACCTTTCCATTTGACTTTTGTATTTTGTTTTTTTGGAAAAGAGTAAATCTGATTGCTTTTTACTTTTTAAATATTTTAATCTGATTGGTGGAGAAAACTTTTAACCTATAATGTTTAGGTTGAAATTATTTTTCCCATATATTCCTGGAAAATCATGGGAATGAAGAGGCAGAATTTTTGGAGAGAAATTTGGAAAACCATTCTGAAAGAAGAGCTGGAATTCGATTTGGTTTGCAAGGATTGGGATTCTTCCATCACTTTGCTTGTTAGTTTTCTTCAAAGTTGGATAATCTCTTCTTGTTTTAAATTTAATTTTGAATTTTTCAGTTGTTTCCTATGTGTTGAAAAAGATGCAAATCTCTTTGAATATTCTTGTGGAATGATTGGAATGGAAGAAAGAGTGCTTGTTGTTGTTGATTTTGTGAAAATCAATTCATATGTTTAAGTATAGGAAAGAAATGGTTCATTTCTCTATTTGTTGTATGTTTTTGTTCTTTAAAATCAATTTCTTATTTTACCTCTTCTATTTGGAATAGAATGCGTTAGATTTAGTTTGTTGTGTGCTTCCTAGTATCCAGTTGCACAAGATTTGGGGTTTATGTTGGCAAAAATTGGTTATTGATTTTTGTTTGATGCAAGGAATTTTTCCTATGTATGGAAGTAAGGAAATTTGATTTTAATCCTTCTCCTACATGTTGAATTCTTCTATTGTTGCCTAAATATTTATTTATTGGGTTCTTTTGTGATTTTAACTCACCATTTACCTTATTGGTAAATATCCCTTTCAAATTTGGATTTGGCGCTATGTATGTGTGTGTCGTGAAATGAACCGGAGATGAATCGTGTTCATGTTAAAACGGTTTTATATGCTATGAAGGCATGTATTTTATTTGTATTATGGAACTTACCTCACCCTTAGTGGGCTAGTCCCACCATGCAGGTCGGTAGTGTCTTCTACCTGCAGGTAGCAGTACTACTGGTGGGTAGTACCACTACTGGTCGGTAGCGGTACTATCGGTCGACAGTACCGCTATTGGTCGGTAGTAGTACTACTGGTCGGCAGTATCGCTACCGCTCGGTAGCAGGACTACCGATCGGTAGCAGTGCTACTGGTTGGTAGCAGTGCTACAGGTCGGTAGTGGCAGCTATCGGTGGTAGCAGCACTACTGGCAAGTAGTGTCTGCTGCCTCGGCAACAACACTACTACGGGTTGGCTTTGGCCCTCGTGTGACCTCGTACCCTTTGCGGTACAAATTTTTATGTGTTATGAACTTAAATTTTATAGAATGAAATATTTTAAAGTGGTTTTTATGTTAAATAAGATAGTAATTTCCAAATGATTTCTATTATGTGGTTTAATAAATTTGTTATGGAAATCAAGGCATGAATTAGTAATTCAAATCAGTTAATTTAGATATATTCTTGAAATGAATTAAATGTTTGTTAGGAATTCATGTTTTATTCACTTGAATATTTAATGTGAATGTTATTCTTGATGAAATATTGATTTGGAAATTGAATAGGTGAGAATGTCGTAAAAGAGTGTTTTATTAAATTTTCAATCAATAATGTTGCAAGTGCTTATGATGTTGATTTTCTCAAAGATTGTCTGAGTGCGGACTTAGTGAAATTAGCTTTCCTTGCAAGTGTTATATTGTGTTATTTTTGGTCTGTGGTTCAGTCGCCCTGTGGTGCCGTATTTGGTACCTTGACCAAGTGATATATGATGACTTCGTTGTCTTAACCATGTAGTGTCTTGCCTTATGGTTAACCAAGAGTCACTATGTCCTTGTTTTGACCATTTGTTTTTGGATAGTGGTTTTATGGTTGTCTGCTTCATAGGGTCCTCGTGGAGTGACCATGTTTGTTTAGTGTCCTTTGAGAGAGTGGTTTTCGAGTGGGGGGTTGCACCCCAAGTGGTTGGTAGTATAACCCATCGAAAGTCAGATAATAAGTGATAATCTAATTAATTGATTAGGTGGGTAGTTCATAACATTAAATAAGATATTGTACCTCGTGCATAGGTGAGTTCTTGTACAGGGCTCATAATATAGTGAGAAGGATTGGAATGGCAAACTGACCACCTTGTCTTCACGAAAGGCTAGTAGGCTCCGCATGAGACTTAGTTGGAGTCGGAGGTTCGGGAAAGGTTTCCAGGACAACGTGCCGGGACCTATGGAGGCCAACCATGGTAACCATCATAAGCTATGTGATTACACTCTCTCTTTAGGTTCACTTGTGTGTGTGATGTCATTTCACTTGTGTATTTGTGATGTTGAGTCACCTGGAATTTTGTGGAGTCATATTGTGTTGTCATGGAGTCGTATTGTTTTTTCGACCATGTCATGCTTCTGCTTGCTTGAGGGTCCTCTGCTATCTCCTAGCAAGGTGGGGTGATTCCATTTTGGGAATTACATGGTTGATTGGTAGTGCCACTTCCCATCAGATGTTCTTGTTCGTACCTTCATGTGAGGAGTGGCTTCGTAGGTGTTCCTGTGGTTCGTGGCTCATGCTTTATCTCATGTTTGGATATTATTATTTATTGGAGACCTATGTTGTCATTGTATTGATGAACTTTTGTAACCTTGTATTTGGTTAAGTTGTATCTGTTTATGTATATTGAGCAACCATGTATTGGAAGAGCAATGTAACCCTATGTTTGGGATGCTTTTATCAGTTTCCTTTATAATATATGTAAATGCCCATTGAAGAAAAATTATGTTGTATCCTTTCAATCTTTCAATGGTGTATTTGTTATTGCATATGGCTTCTTGTGACCATTGAGTTTATGATGGATTATTGGATTAATTCTTCGTTGGTAACCCTTAAGGAATTCTGGTGTAAGTGTTTTGCTTGTGTTTTATTGTGCATGTTATGTTTAATGCACTTATTATGTTTATACTTTAAAAAAAAATCGTTTCACCCTTGTTGTGGGTTTTCCTTCGAGGTTCCTTGCGGGGCATTACATGACTCATTTGGGTTGTTGATATGGCATAATCTAGACCTATTGTGCTTTGAAGATTGGGATAGACCTATTTCATGGTTTAGTATTATCATATGTGAAATGTTGATTTGAGTAATGATTAGAATGAGATAAATAATGTTAAATAGATCAGTGGAGTAAAAGTAATGAATTATATTTAATGATATTTTGATTTGATGAGATATCATGTTACTAATGATGTTATGATGTTGACCCCATTTGGGGAATATAGTTATATGCTCGGTATATAGTAGAGGGATAATATTCATGATGATGTTTATGTAGGTAATTATTATTATGAAAGTTGAATTGGCAACTAGAAGTGAAAGGGATGATATCATATCATTTGATTATATATATATGTATACATACATACATACATATATATAATATATACATACATACATATATATACATATGTATATATAGATATACATATGCATATGCATATATACATATTTTTATAAATACACACACACACACACACACACACACACACACACACACACACACACACACACACACACACACACACACACATTTTTATAAATGTATATGTATAGATATATAAATACATATATAAATGTATGCATGTATATATATGTATATATACATGCATGCACACACACACACATATGTATGTATGTATATATATATAGATACATACATACATATATACATACATACATACATACATACATACATACATACATACATGTATATGCATACATACATACATATATACACATACATATACATATACGTATACATATACATATACATATACATATATATGTGTATGTAATATGTATGTATGAATGTATGTATGTATGTGTAGGTACACTTGAGATGTGAATGAGTATCAAAGAGACTTAATTGCTTTGTGGCATAATTTAGATCGTTCAATTCATCTACATTGCGTTTATCATGCATTGGAAATCATGGTATTGTGTAGTGTTTACCTCATGAATGTGACATCTTAAATGAACCTTGGCCATGCATTAAGTGTATTCCTTGTGTATGAGATGCTATATTTCTCCTTTGTATATGCCTTCTAGCATAAATAAATAATTGCATAATTCTTCTTGCTTAAAGAAAGAATTGCATTACACTAAAAATAGTAGATGGAACTTGCTAATAAAGAGAAATTATGATTGCATATAGTGTTGGACAAAAAAAAAAATTGTATTAAGCATCATATAATCAATAGTTACAAAATTCGAGAGTCTTGGCTAGATACCTAATAGCCAGCTAAAGAGTTAAAACATAGATTGCAGATAGAGCCATGTCAGGCGGGATCACGAGTCATGATATAAGATCATATACATTGGAGTTGAATTACAAAATTACAAAAAATGAGAGACATATCAAAATAAAACATAGGGTATACAACTAGCTAAACACAAAGGAGGAGTCAGGATCATTGTTGTCGCCCACGGGGGGGGAGCCATGCAGTCCAACCTAGCTCTCCCTCGCACCAGACCAACACATTTCCTTCGGCAAACTGATCTTTGAAGGGGTGGGAGGGTAATCCTTTCAGCTCCAGCTCAATAAAGTCTTCTCTCTTTTGTCGTGCCTCCATCTCCTACATGAATCTCATCAGCCCCTGCTCAAAATGAGTCTTGTTGCTTCCAATGCAATCCCAAGTGAAGCCATGTGAGAGCTCTCAAATGAATACCAGGGTTGTTCCATTCTTTAGCCACCTGTCAAATTTGTCTTCCTCCAATCGTAGTACAACTGTGACCTGCATAGCAACAAGATAGCGGATGAGTCTCCTAAGAGACTCAGTGAGGTTTCTACCCTTTCCATTAAACACATCATCGTTCCTATATTTCCAAATGATCCACAAAATTTCCAAGGAGAGAGAAGACCAAAAAAGATTAGCATATTTCTTGCCAACTCTAACATAACCAGGTACCATCTCTTCAATAGAAAAATAATTGTTATTAACTGAGATACCAAACAGATTCCAGACTTCTTTGGCAAAATTACATTAAAAAAAATGTGATATACTGATTCAAGGACATGGCAAAGTTTGCATAGAAGGAGTTCACCGTTGTTATCCTTAAGTGGCAGTTTATGAAGCAAGAGTCTCCAAGCAAAAAAATTATTTTTTGGCTCAGTCGGGTTAGACCAGAACCTCGAGAGGCTAGCTTGCCATTTTTTTGTATCCCAGGAAAGGTTTCAAGTGTTGTTAAGGTGTTCAAGAATATCCACAAAGTCAAAAAGGGCAGAGTAGATCATTTTAGCCTTGGTTAGTAGGAGGGGGGAGCCATCTATCTAGTAGATGGAGGCTAATGGGGAGGGCGAGGAGGGGTTAGTAGAGGGAAGGATGGGAGCAAGTGCAGACTTAAGGACATTGGCTTGGGAGAGGGGAAGGTTAAATTTGGAGCTGGAAGTCTCCCAGGAGATCAAAATGCCATCTTTCAGAATGTGTTCAAATGTGACCAGTCCTCGATTGTGCCATTTTAGGGTAGAACATCCTTGAAGACAGGCTAGTTGTTTCCCATTGTGCAGAGCATTCCACCATATAGACCTTCCCAGATTGAGAGATCCCTTCTTATCTATAATGCTCTTATTGTTGATGTATTGTCTAACATGGTTCCAAGCCTTCCATATAGACTTGAAGACTTCTGAACCCACAGGGGAGACCTCAAAATTCCCAGCAATCAAGTCTCCCATGGGTAGGTTCTTCCATTTTTTTGCTATTTTTGGGGTGGAGCATTGAATATTGTGTCTAACAAGCACTTTCCAAGGTTCATTCCCATCAAGGGCTTTACAAATCCATTTGGAAGTTAGTGCAATTCCCTGGAGTTTGAAATCTTTGAGGCCCATACCTCCCTGCATCTTAGATCTGATACACCAATCCCATTTGACAACATGTTGCTTCCTATTGCCCTTCCCATCTGACCAAAGGAAGTTCTTGATTTGTTTTTGTTTATAATTGAACTAGTAATTGTTGAATAGCCAGGCTGAAGAGCAGTATATGTTATATGAGGATAATAGTTTTTGACAAACCTGAAAGCGACCTGCTAGGGAAAGGAAGTTCCAATTCCATTTAGTGAGCTTCTTATCCACCTTATTTTTTAACCACTCCCACATTTATTTCAAATTAGGGGAAACAGAGAAGGGAATGCCTAGGTATCTGATGATAGTATTTGGTCCTCCCTACTTCAAATCAAACTTAGACAGCCAAATAGGAGGGGAGTCTATCCAACCTAGCAAGGTAGATTTATGAAGGGCAATTCTACTGCTTGAGGCTTTGCAGAAGATTTCAATGTTGTGAAGAAGAGATGTTAAGTTTTCCTCATCCAGGGAGAACAAAATAGTTGTGTCATCTACAAACTGGATATTGATGATTTCTTCTTTGTTAGGGAGTGAAATTCCTTTGACCCTAGGGGATATACTAAAATCCTTTAGGATATAGTGCATAGCATCCACATCCAAGACAAATAGGGATAAGGAAAGTGGACAACCCTGTCTAATTGATTTGGAGAGAGTCATGTTGCCAGATCTTAATCCATTTACATCAACAACAGCATTGGCATCACAAAGTAGTGTTTGAACAATCTTGCAGAAGGACTCTGGGAAGCCCAGACTAGCTAGCATCTGACTTATGAATCCCCATTCTATTCTATCATATTCCTTCTCAAAGTCTATTAAGAGCATAGCGACATTCTGACCGAAGACCTTTTCCCATTCAAGTGATTCCCAGCAGGTCACCAATTTCTCAAGGATATACCTACCTTTAACAAAGCTTGTTTGGGTAGGGCTGATTATTTTTGGCAAGATTCTAATCAACCTGTTGGCTAATACTTTGGCCAATATTTTATAAGATACATTTAGTAGCATGATAGGCCTCCAGTTCTTAATCAAATTCTTTTCTCCCTTCTTAGGGATGAGTTTAATAAGCCCTTGATTGATCTCTTTGCCTAGGGTTCCTTTAGTAATAGCCTCCAGATATAGGTCATGGAGGTCTCCTACAATCCATCCAATGTTTTTCTTATAGAACTCCACTAGGAATCCATCTGGTCTAGGGGATCTATCATTTCCCATAGAGGAGATGGTCATTGCAATTTCCTCTCTTGAGATAGGGCGCCCTACAAGCTCAAAGTTCTCAGCATTAAGTTTGGATGGGGTCAATTGCTTAATGAGCTCTCTAGCATGTCTATGGTCATCATTTACTTCATCTGAAGTGAAAAGATTCTGGTAATAGTGGGAGAAGCATTCTAGGATCCCCTGGGAGTTTGTGATATGAGTTTTGTTATCCCATATAGCATTGATGTTCTCTTTAGCCTCGTTAACTTTGAGCATATGGAAGAAGAATTTGGACCTCTTGTCTCCCGATTCCAACCAATTTAGTTTGGACCTGGTTTTTAGCCCTTTGATTTTTTGGTTCTGAAACTTCCTGAGGTGATCTTTGATTTCCATCAGAGTGCAAGTGAGATTTTCATCACTAGGGGAGTTTTGAAGATTCATTTCCGCAGTACATAGATCCTCTTGAAGTAATCTTTCTATCCTCTTGGCATCCTTGGCCTTCTTTTTCCCCGCTATTTGACAAAGGGTGGTCCAAGTTTTAATGTTTGTATTCCATTCATCTATTCTAGAGAGCCGGTTCAGATTCTTCTTGTTAAATAGTTTGATAAAGGCCAGGGCAGAGCGAAGGTCCTCATCTTCGAGGAGTCTAGTATTGAGGATGAATGAAGGAGGTCTAAAAGAGGTTGGGCGGGGCGGGGAGCTGTAGAGAGGTCAATTCCCATTACTATCGGGTGGTGATCTGATAGGGTAAATGGAGAGATAAGATAATGATCTCCATTAGGGCCTTTGTCAATCTCAAAGTGGCATTTATTGAAGTAGAGCCTGTCCAGCCTGCAGTAGATCCTTTTATTCAACTGTTGATAGTTACACCAGGTGTACCATATAGTGTTCAAATGGTCTTTTCTTCCAGCAATAGGGTCAAAAAGGTGTAATTTATTGATCATTCTATCCCATTGTAGCCTTTCCATTCCCTTCTATTCAAATTTGTTGCCACCTTTTTTGTCATTGGCAGATTCAACCATATTGAAGTCTCCCCCAATAATCCAAGGAATATCATCTAGCCTTGTTAGCTAGTTCCACAATTCTCCCCTTTCTCTATAGTCATTCAGGGCATAGATAGAGAAGATTCCAAACTTCTGATTCCCCATTTGAATAGAGACCCATATAGCCCTATCACATGGGGATTGTCCCTAGTTAACCACTTTGTTGGCCCATTTAGGACTGAGGAGTATGGTTGTACCTCCTTTTCCTTTGGTATGGTTAGTGTAAAAAGAGGTAGCCTCCCTCCAGATACATTTGAGACCGATTTGTAGGGTAAAGCCCACAACTTTTAGCTCCTGCAAGGGGAGGCAATCCATATTCTTATGTGCATTAAGAAATCTCTTTATGATGTATTTCTGATTAGGGGCCTCAAGGCCCCTGATGTTCCAAGAGATTATTTTCAACATGATTCACTTGGTTGAGGTGGGTCAGTTAGGGATTTAAATCCCTCAAAACACTTGGGCCAATCCTTTTTGTTTGCAATGTTCGTAGCATCAAATGAATAGAAGAGGATGGTCTACCTCTCTTTTTCCTTGCCTTGGAGATTTGTTTAGGACCTAGGGATTCCTTCCTATTAGCACTATCTTATTTGTTCTTAGGAGATCTCTCCCTCATAGTTTTCTTGTGTTTAACCATAGTAAATCTATCTTGAGTATCTGCTAGCCCTTGTTCAAAGTTGGTGTTCATAGGAGAGAAGGGGTCTATGTTTCTCTCCACACCTTGAGTGGCAGTTGGCTCTGCCTTCAAGGCAATAATAGGGGTGCTAGAAGTATAAGAGACATCACTAGTAGGGTCTCCCCTAGAGGCCTCTAAGATACAAGAAGCATCTAGAAGGTTTGCTGGGACCTCCTCCATAGTAGGTCTTCCCATTTCCCCTTGCAGGGTAGGGGTTTCATCAATATTGAATCTAGTAGATTCCTTACAAGAGGGTAGTTCAGGGTCCTGGACCGAGGCCCTACTAATGGTATCTGCTATAGTTGGAATACCCCTATCCATGTCCTCAAGGTCAGATAATTGGCACCGAGAGGCTTCAATTTCCAATTTCTAATTAATAAGGTTTTGCTCAAGAATTTTCCTAGCTTCAGCTGCTTTTCTGACTTTTTCCATCACTAACTGTTGGGCATTTAGGGTCCTTAGGGTTGAGAGAAGAGCAGGGGTATCAACAGATTCAGAGGGGTTAAAGGGAGGAGGATGGGTAGCGGAAAGGGCCACCTTGATAGCATTGTTGTAGTCTAGGATGGAGTTAGTCATTGAGGGGGCCGAGGAGGAAGGGGGAAGGTTGTGGGGGAGTAGAGAGGGGGAAGGAGAAAATGCAGGTGGGGGGGGGAAAGGAAGGGACATGAGGGGGGAAGAAGGGGTAGGTTCAGAGGGCGAGGGCCTAGTTACAGGGGGGACCGAAGGCATGAGTCTTAGTCTTTGAAGTTTTATTTATCAATAAGGGGCATATACTTCTAAAATGCCACTAACCTTACAAAAGTGGTAGGCATCAATTCCACCCATATGCTCAATTGAACAACAGTAAGTTTTATTGTTAAGGCAAATATCAATTTCAGCAGGGTACACCATACCTAGTTTCAAGGCAATGAGAAGTCTAGCATCAAGATGAGGGAGCACCGAGGGAGAAGAGTCAATTTTTACAATTTTCCCCAAGGGTTCCACAATTTTGTCAATATAGGACCAGAGGAAGGGCGGGACATTCTTAATGATTATCCATTTCGAGCAGGAAAGGGCGATAATTTAATCATTACAAGCCTCAAGGTCCCAACGAACAGCCCTAAAAGATGAATTCCCTACCGACCAGAACTGCTTATTTATAATTTTGCTTTAGCTTTCTTTACTGTCAAAGAAAATTAGAAACAAACCCTTTTGTACACTAATACATTTGGACTAGATTTCTGACTGAGGTTTCCGATGGAGAAGGTATATTGTGGCCAAATTTGATTTTTTTTGAAAAAATGCCTGCATTCATCGTAATTCTAATAAAAATTTCCCATTTGGTTTCGACGAAGATGGCATTAGCAATGAGAATTTTCTTTTTTCCAAAAAAGTGCTCAAGTTCGTCGTAATTCTGACGACAACGGCCATTATCTTAAAAAAAGAAGAGGGGAATTCATTTGTATTGTAAATTTCCCACGTAAGTGTCTATGGGAACTTCAACCCCCAAGAACATCAAACCCACATTGAAGGCATTTGTGGCATTGCTTGCAATCCCGCGCAGGAGGTAGATTCAAATTGCCCTAGTTTTTTATTTCATGTTGCAAAAAATATACATGTGGTGGTTAATTGCCCTAGTTTAATCTCGTAAAACCATAGAACTGTGATTGAGGAGTGAGCATTCAATTTTGTAGCAGCAATCCCTTCCTCCCATATATGTGCATGTTGATTGTTCACATGAGATCACATCTCTTTGTGGCATCATAACAAACAATTCACGAGCCTTGTCCATGTTTCCACATTTTGCATTCATGTCAAGCAGGACATTTGCAAGTACAACACCTAACAAAATTCCTCTATCTGTTATGCTTTGATGGATGTCCATACCCTGTTCCAAAGCTCCCATTTTTGCACAGGCAGGGAGGATGCTAGAAAAGGTTGTAGAATTTAGCTTTATGCCTTCCAATTTCATTTGCTTGAAAGTTTCTAAAGCCTTTTTGACAAATTCATTTTGTGCATATCCAGCAAATCGTTGCAGTCCATGAGACAACATTTCTTTCAGGCATTCTATCAAACAATTCATGTGCCTTGTCTATGCTTCCACATTTTGCATACATGTCTACCAGGGCAGTTGCTACTACAACATCTGACAAAATTCCTCTATCCTTTATGCTTCGATGAATGTCCATACCCTGTTCCAAATCTCCCATTTTGGCACAGGCAGGGAGGATAGTAGCAATGGTCATGGAATTTGGTTTTACACCTGCTGATTGCATTTGCTTGAAAGTTTCTAAAGCCTTCTCAACAAATCCATTTTGTGCATATCCGGCAATCATTGCAGACCAGGAAACCACATTTCTTCGCGACAATCCGTCAAACAATTCTCGTGCCTTGTATATGCTTCCACATTTTGCATACATGCTAACAAAGCAGTTGCAACTACATCTGACAAAATTCCTCTATCTTTTATGCTTTGATGGATGTCCATACCCTGTTCCAAAGCTCCCATTTTGGCACAGGCTGGGAGTATGCTGGTAAACGTAACTAAAGAAATGCAATGATTAGCTCCAAAGACATCAAAGCACTACTAACAAAATCGAGAGTCTAAAATATGATAGGGAATAGTGTGAGTTGTCCTGAAATAAAATATTTTATTTTCAATTTCAACTAAAACATAATTACTCAGCCATTTAATGTTATTAATAAGTGTTTAATTTATGAAAGAGATAAATGGTTGGCCACAAGTACACGAGTTACTAAATGCACACAAATAAGTGAATTTGATATTCAAAACTATCTACAATGAATTCAATTCTTGTCCATTAGTCATTTATGTTTGCAATAAGCATCTTTCTTTGTTCTTCTTAATCTTTATTCATAGTTATGTGTATATTTCACATTCTATAATTAGGATATCAATTGCTAAGGTTGAATACTAGCATGATGTTTGTGTTGTGGTATAGATGCGTGGAAACATAATTATGGGATTGTTATATTATAGAAATCATAAATCTAGATATCGCATATTAATTCTAGCTCTTATTGGATTGAGTCTAAAGTTGACATACAGTCATAAGGCCATTATTAGCAAATCTATCCATTTCTAGTAAAGACAATTGAGAAAGTCATTTTGATATTGAGAGTTTCTTATCTGTTTACCTATTGATCATTATTAATCCTTAATATTTAGGTCTATTTATCTCTCTTGCAAAACCTCTGTAAGTGTCCTAGATTGTCCCTACTACTCACTCTTCAATGAAATAGTGGAGTTCTAAAGATTTGTTGCACAAGATGGTGTTGAACGTATCAACAAGACTAGCATGGAAGGCATGTTCAAGCTTCCACTTGTACAACTTACAACAAATGATTTGTTGATAGAAAAAATTCTTGAAATAGGGATACAATCGAAAGACAAGTAAGTACATACAAACCTCCTCAATTGAAAGTAAAATCTGTGTATAAAAAGAGTACATTGAATCCCAATCCATAAACACAATAGAGATACTGATGGAGACTTAATTGGATGTAGCATGTCGCACCAAAGATGTTAGAGTATGCTAAGCTAGTACATAATGTTTCCTCAAGCCACATTAGTATTTTACCCAGATCATTATCTACCAAAACTAACTATAGTAATCCTTTTGAGGATTCATTTCATGGTGCTAGATCTTCATTTATTTCCACTTCTTGTTGGAGAAAAGAATAGTTATTTCTTGAGGTAGATGAATATCCCATCAACAAAGGACAAGACCCTTTCTAGAATATAACAAATTCTACTCCAACAAAAGATCATGGGGGTTTCACTAGAGATATTGAATAAGAGATAGACTTCTACTGCTGCATTAAAAGCATTGGCATGTTCTTCATTTATTGATGTAAACTCTCTGTGATGCCACCACAACCAACAAAGGTGCAAAAAGTTGTTTGCAATGCATGGATATTTAGGATTGTCCTTTGAGAAAATAGAATTAAAGTATGGAAGTAGGATCTGCCAGCTCTTAAGGGAAAGACCATGTCAGACAATAATTTCTATTTTCTTGCCCGAGGGAATATTGATGAAAAATAACTGTAAAATATTTGGGCGAGCTTATATGCAAAAACTCATGCTTCTTGATGGGTTTATGTATAGAAAGAAGCATGAATTAAGTGGTAAAGGGGCTTTTGGAAACAAGAGGGATAGAGAGGTAGTGGAAGTGAAAACTTCTGGTGTTGTGTCTGCTCCATCTTAGAATGGGAATGGCGAAGGTGTTGTAAGAGGAGCTAAGAGGGTGTTGGAAGAAGCGAGGGTGTTTACATTCCCCCATTTAAGTTGGCTCAAATGATGAAAGATGTGGAAGACAAGAGCAGTGTGGAATACCAGCACATGACATGGGATGTCGTTTGGAAGAGTATCAATGGGTTAGTAAACAAGGTAAATGCATCTAACATCAAGAACATCATTCCAGAGTTGTTTGCAGAGAATCTCATCCGTGGGAGGGGTCTATTTTGTAGGTCTTGTATGAAATCCCAAATGGCATCGCCTAGATTTACAGATATTTTTGCTGCATTGGTTGCTGTGGTAAATACAAAATTTCCTGAAGTTGGCAATCTACTTTTGTGAAGAATTATTTTGTAGCTTAAGAGGGCATACAAATGCAATGACAAGCACATGTTGATAGCAGCAGCCAAATTCAGAGCTCATTTAGTGAATCAACAAGTTGCACATGAGATCATTGCCTTGGAACTTCTCACCCTTTTACTAGAGAACCCCACAGATGATAGTGTAGAGGTTGTTGTTGTTGGGTTCGTGAAAGAATGTGGTTCTTTGTTGCAAGACCTTTCACCCAAAGGTCTTTATGGGATTTTTGATAGATTTAGAGGTATTCTCCATGAGGGGGAAATTGACAAATGAGTACAGTTTTTAATTGAAGGCCTTTTTGCATTTCGCAAAGCTAAGTTCAAGGGTCATCTAGCTGTGCGTCCAAATCAGTTAACACATGAAGTTTTCTTAGAAGATGAACTTGATCAAGAAGTTGGTTTGGATGTTTTCAAGCTAGATCCTGATTTCTTAGGGCATGAGGCAACCTATGAAAAACTAAAGAAAGATATCCTTGGAGATGCTTCTTCAGATGAAGCAGAAGGGGAGAATGATTTAGGTGATGATGATGATGATGATGATGATGATGAGGAGGAGGAGGAGGAGGAGGAGGAAGGTGAGGAAGCACTGAGAATATAGGATGAGACAGAGACAAACTTGGTCAATTTAAGACATACAATTTATTTGAGAATCATGTCAAGTGTTGATTTTGAGGAAGCTGGTCATAAGCTACTAAAGATCAAGCTTGAACTTGGTCAAGAGAGAACATACCTTCGTTATTATGGTCTTCTTGGGCAAAGATTTTGTATGATCAATGAAATTTATGAGGAATTTTTTGATAAGTGTTTTGTACAACAGTATTCTATGATACACAGACTGGAAACAAATAAACTGTGTAATGTTGCAAAGTTTTTTGCCCACTTACTTGGTGCAGATTGTGATTATACTAGATCAATGAATCCTATTATTTATTAAGTATTTCTTGTTTTCCATGTTGTGTGATGTACCATAAGCAAACTAGAAATCTAAATTCAATAAGATGCTTTGTTCAATGATGATAATTTCTATTTTCTTCCCTGTGAAGAAAGACCATGTCAGACAATATCAACGAACAACAAAATAAGGAGACAATTGCTAGATTGTGGTCTAACTTGAAAAGAAAAGGTGATGGAAAATGTTATTGTTTGTGCAAAATTTGTAAGGGGTTAAAGACTAGAAGACTTCTAATCAAAACAGGGAAGAAACATTGTAGGCTACATGGTCACATTGAAGGTGGACATGATTATCATCCATTGGTAAGTTTCTCATTATATCATTTTTACAATTTATATACATAATAAATCATGTGATGATGAGATCATGATCACGGTTTATTTATATTTATCAATTTTATATAGCTCGAGCACCCCAGAGCACATGGTATGGATCAACACAACCCTAAGAATATGGTTTTCGAAGTGGACGAACATGGAGGTGTGAATATCAAAGCTGAAGATAATGATCCCATGAAAGATGACGATCATGAGCCAGAAAACACAATTGAAGATGATGGTACAAATACATTGATTCAAGACTCATTGAGTACTTGCGTAGCTGATCATGATGATGAAGATGACCTTGATGGTGTTCATGATGTCCCTCTACTTGAGAAGGCATCTGAGGCCCTTTACGAAGGCTCGCAGGCAACTCTTCTCTCCGTTGTATTGTTGTTGGTGAACTTGAAGGTTATGAATGGTTTATCCAACATAACAATGTCACGTATGTTAAGGTATGTCATATATGTCATAATAAACTGTGAATCATGTTGTACCCTTAATATTCTTTATTATAACAAATTATATTTTTTCGTTGTAGATTGATAGGCGAGTTTTTGTTACCACCATCAAATATTCTACCTCGCTCATACCAAGAATTATCTGTCGTTATAAAAGATATTGGAATGGAGTATCAAGCAATAGATGCTTGTCCCAATGATCATATTATATATCACAAACAACATGAATTTTGGACTAAATGCCCTAAATGTCATATCAGTAGATATCGAACAGATCGAATAACAAAAAGGGTTCCTCGCAAGGTTCTTCGCTATATTCCCATTATTCCACGTATGCAACGATTATTCAAGTGCACTAGCTTGGCACAATTTATGGATTACCATGCATGCAATAGAAGTCGAGATGACATTATTTGAATGTTTGCGGATGGTTCAGCATTTATGGACATAGAGGAAAAGTGGCCACACTTTAAAGAAGAACCTTGTAATCTCAGGCTTTCATTGGCAGCGGACGGTGTCAATCCATTTGGAGAGATGAGATCTGTTTACTCAGTGTGGCCTATTTTTGTTATCAACAATAACATTCCTCCATGGATGCCAATAAAGAGGGAGCACATAATGTTGGCAATGATTGTTCTAGGTATTTTATCATTTAAATATAGTCATCTAAATTTAATTATAAATATTGCAGTAAAATGGTCATAATAATTATGTAATGTTTTTGTTCACTCGATTAGGTAAGTACCAAGTTAAAGATATGAATGTATATATCGAGCCTCTTATTGATGAGTTGCTGGAGTTATGGAATGGTGTCACTATGTATGATGTCTCTAGACCAATAGGACAAAGACAATTTCAATTCCATGTGATGCTTCTATGGACAATACACGATGCCCTGGGGCTAACACATTTTTGTGGTTTGTTATAGTGTTTAAGTTGTGCATGAACATTATAATTCAAAAAATTATCATATTTAATCCAATTATACATTATCTTGTAGGTTTTCAAACAAAGGGAAAATTTGCATGTCCTGTTTGTGGTCCAAAGATGAAATCTCGTCATTCAAAAAGTTTAGGAAAGTAGGTGTTTGATGAGTATAGGCACTTTCTCCACAAAAATCATAAGTATTGAAATACTGAAAAACATCTTTTCAATGGGAAAGAAGAGAATACATCAAAGCCATGAAGAATGACACCTCACCTGTGGAAGTTGGAATATAATAGAATTAATCATCAAGGTAATGTCATTCCATCTATTGGTTTGTCATAAAACATCTTTTCTATTTTGTTTTATTTACTAGTGATGTGATTGATGATCATGAAGGTCGTGAAGGCATAAATGACCACCTTCCTAAGGGAATAAAAATTTATCCTCGACAATTTAGTAGGTTGCCCTACTACAAGCAATTACAAATTGTTCATTTGTTTGATAGTATGCATATTGGAAAGAATATAACAGAGACAGTATGGAAAATAGTGGATGGAAGGCTGACAAAGAAAAAATTGTCAAAATATGTAGTGACATTCAGGATTCCAATCATGCAATGATAAATGTCATTCAATCAAATAGCCATGGAGACTAGATTAATATAAGTGAGCTTCCTTGGTTATTAACGGACCAGCAAAGCAATGCTATAAAAGATGTCATATGAAAAATTCGATTTCCCATAGGATTTGCTGCGAATATAAACAATCTCATATCAAAGAAAAGTGAATTTGGGCCAGGGATGAAAACACGTGATTGGCATACCTTCATTAAGGTAATTCATGTTCTTGTGTTTTTAGTATGTATTTAAGTACTGCGCGTACATGTACTTTTCATTATGTTACAAAAAAATGAAAAGATAATTTTATAATTGTTGCAGTACGTTCTACCTCTATCTCTCCCAGATGACTTCGACAATAATGTCAAGCAAGTCATATATGATCTTGGAAAATACATGAGGTAAGTAGTGATATTTGTTTAGTTCGTTGTATAGATATTATATTTGCGATTTGTTTTACTTCTTATGTAATATATTTTTTTTGCATCTTGAATACCTTGTAGGTGGTTGTCATGTAAAGAAATCTATAAGGACGATATAAAATATTGGAAGAGAAAAATTCCTCATTTAATGTGTGAAATGCAAAAGTGTCTACCTCTAGCCTTTTTCAATGCATAAGAACACTACCTTATACACCAAGTTGAGGAGATTGAATTGTGTTGACCTATACACACTAGGTCAATGTGGATGGTTGAGAGGCACTTGAAATTTTTGAAGGCTTTGGTTTGACAAAGAGCACATCTTGAGGGCTCTATGGTGGAGGGATATATGGTATACTAGACTATGGTGTACATTTCTGAATATCTTCCTAAGTTTGTAGCAAAGATCCACGTGGATCGCATTTGGGATCCTGACACCATTAACAAATTCAAAGGGGAGTACTTGACGGGGAAAAGTAGATTGAGGAAAGTGAGAGGTAATTATAAGATGTTATTGTAGTTAATTAATTCTTAATCTTCAAAATAAATTGATTGTAAGACGTCTATTTATTTTTTGTACAGTTGGTCGAGAGTGGGATGCACTATATTTGTATATTACAAACAATCTTGATTGGATGATAGTATTGTTGGCATTTTTGATGTTTATGATGTGATTTTCATTGATGGACACACACTTGCATTGAGATCTTCTTTATATGTATGAGTTAGAGCTCAACCGGTATTTGTTCCAACTAGTATGTTGTATTATAGTCTTTAAACTATTGGTGTTTTGCAGAATGTGTTTACCAGTCTGAAGCGGCATGTCAACCCCAAGCAGTTCATGGATCTCAAGCGGTGCGAGGGATCAAAGCGGCATAGCACATTTTTACTAGTCTTCATTTTTGTCTAGCCAGCAACCGGTATTTTGTATGAACCGGTAATACTCTGTGATGAGTTACCAACCGGCATTTTGTGATGAGTTACCATCCACCGATTGTTTGACGGTGCCGACACTCTGGCGGTGCTTTTTGTGTCATGTTACCAAGTATGTCCAGGTTCATTGAACCTAGGGAATTGGATTGTAAACCTATTGGACCAACATGAAATCAGATTCCTTTATAAGGACATCATGTCTAGGGTTTTAGGAAGTTGTTGAGGGTTTAATGTTGTTGCTAGGGTTTAAGGTGGTTGATGAATTTTTGTGAGAGCGATCTTATCTGAGAAGATCAAGTTTGTAAGGTGTAATAGGGTGAGAGTTACTGAAGACTAAAGTAATGCTGAAATGCATTAGCTATGAGTTATACTGGATCTAACCAAGCAATTTGTGCTATCTGCTAGATCATATACTTGTTGATTATTCACATATTTGACAAGTCTAAAGCCCTTAACCGGGTAGGCTTAGAGTAGCCTTTGTAAAATCCTCTAACAAGGTGGTTCACCTCTGTGGATCTAAAATCCTCTAACAAGGTAGTCCTTGATCGGACTTATCTCCTAACAGAGATTGAGATTCCTAATAGGATCTGTTCTGGTAAAGAACATTGTAAGACCTTAACCAGTCTGGTTCCTATTCTGTAGATAGTGACTTGTGAGTTTCATCTCACCATGTTTTTTTCCATTTGGGTTTCCACGTCAAATATCTTGTGTTATAGTGGTATTGCTTCTGTGGGTGAATGTCTTATTTGCATTTTGGTTTGCATGTGTGTTAACCAGTTTGTCTGTTAAACTATTTTACCGATTTATCACTAGATTGTTTAAGTGTTTGAGTACAGTGTTTTTTGGTATACTAATTAATCCCCCCCCCTCTTAGTATTCATGAATTGGTATCAAAGCTTATCTTTCTATAAGTTTAACCACTTGGAAAGAGATATGGGGGAATACTCTATGAGCGAACTTACTCACCAGCTCACTCAGTCTGAGCAAGCCTATGATGAACTCATGGAAAAATATAAGGTCTCTCGGGCAAACAGGAGAGAACATGTTGAAAAGCTAATGGAGCTATCTGAAAATAGTTCTTTTGATGAAGCGGACATGGGAGCCCTAATTCAAGAAGTAGAAAAATTGAATGAATCAAACTCCAACCTGAGAAAGGATTTGGAAGGACTGACAATTCGAATGTGTCAAGAGCTTGAGAACCGGAGGAAAGCTGAAGATCTGGTGAAGGACAAAGATCATGAGATCTCCAAGTTGAAACAAGAGATAAGTGCACTTACTGCTCACCTTCATGAGAGTAGAATGGAAAAAGAAGGAGTACAAGGTGAACTGAGTAAAAGGAAATACTTGCTAAGTTCAACAAGAGCACTGTTAAGCTAGAGCAAAATCTTGAATCGGCTAAACTGATAAAGAATACTAATGGACTTGGTTTCTCTGGTCATGAGGAAGGAGAAACCTCAGGAACAAATGTTGAAGCATCAAAGAAGCAACTGACATTCAAAGGAAAAGGTAAGCAAAAATTCAAACTTGTTTTCTTTAACTGTCTTAAAGAAGGACACACTGCCAATGTATGTAGGAGCAAAGCCTATAATAATTTTCCTTATTTTATAAACAATGTACCTAGATCCAATAAGTTCAATGGTAATTGTTGTGCATGCAACAAGTTTGGGCATAGAGCATCTGAATGCAGGTTTGTTATGAACAACACTGGAAGATATCCTCAAAGGACTCAAGGAGTTGGTCCGGAATCTTTTGTGAACTGAAACCCCAACCTGTTTAATCCTTATAATCATCAGTCAGGAAATAGTGGCTATCAACTGGCAACCGGATGGAGAGAAAATTGTTGGATTTGTCATGGTAATGGTCACATTGCTACAACATGCAGAAGGAAGAATGGAAACATGAATAATGGACCTTGGAGAGCACCTAGAATGATTTGATATCATTGCGACAAACCGGGTCATTCAACAAGATTCTACAAAAGCAGAAAGAGTATATCAAATGATATACCAGTCACTTCGGAAGGAGAAATTGATGTTCAAACAATTCAAGCAGATAAGAACAAAACTTGGAAGAGGAAACCAACAATGTTGGAAGAGGATCCAGTTTCAGCACCTAGTGTGGAAATCACAGAACCGACAAACGAAGCTTTAGAAAAGCTTAGGGGGAGCAAATGGTGAAATGTTTCAAACCCCCGGTTTACACCGGTATGTGATACTTGTCAGTTGGCAGAAGGCTGGAAATGATAAAAGGCAAATTAGGGTTTACACCCTAATGAAGGAGCATTAATTATGGTAGGTGAGGAATATGCTTAAAAGGATTTTTCAAATCATTTCTCACTATTAGTTTTTCAAGCGAAGAAATTTTTCAAAGAGTAGAGTGACGAAAAGGTGATTTGTGCTGAGATTTTGAGAAATTGAGAAACCACGAAGGAGATTCAAATTTAAATTGCAAACGATCAAGTGAAGAATGCAAAGTGGTGATTCTGCATCCGACAGAGTGTGAGGTGAAGGAGAATCTAAAGCCCTAAATTCATGATTTTCAAAAGGTATTTCTTGATTTTTTAAGTCTCTATCATGGCTTTCGCATCTCATACCAGTTCTAGTGCATCTGTCGAGTCTGTAAGCTTTATTCAACGCAAGTCTAAATATAATGCCTTGTCTCAAGTATTGGCTGGTGTTATAGTAGAAGAAGTAATCTCAAATTACATAGATTGCAAAATTGAAGACCTAGGGTCTCTAGCTATTCACTCCCAGCTAGATTTATTTTGTCAAAAAGATAAGATCAAACCTGAATATAGTATTTTGGAGAAGAAAAAGCTTCATAATGTTGTTTACTTCTTGGAGGATTTCATAGATGATCACATTAGGATCATTCTGAGCAGATTTCATGGTGACAAGATGTACCCGGAGAGAACGCATGATATTACTCAACAAGCAATTCATGTCATCATCGATTTCTACAATACAGGGGAAGTGCCAACCCTAAGGACGGTTAGCAAAACTAAAATGTCCAAGCTCACCAGTTCAGTGAGAGACTCACGAGGTATGACCATCAATTCAATCAAGGATGATCTGGTCAAGTATGCCTACATGGTGATAGGCTATCGGACATTCTCTGCCAGCAGACTTAACTCTGTATTTGCTGCAGCAGTAAATGTCTCTTACCGGATGATCAAGGAGGATGCATCATTTGACCTGTGCACCAGTATGCAGAGGCAACTCCTGTTGAATCTAAAATCGATCAAATAGGAAAATGCATTGAGATTCAAGTTTGGACAACTATTGGTTGGGTTGTTCTTTTACTTCCAAGGCTACTTTCCAGGAGTAGGTGATGTCCAGTGGTCTGCTGACCAACCGGTAACCAAGCAAATCAAGGAAAGCCTTCAAGCAATTGGAATCGATTACCCTGAAGTTTTGAACAAGTACTTTGATGAGTTCAGATGCAAAATGAGTCAAAGGGTGAGAATATCAAGTGATATTGTCAAGAAATATGAAGACGATATTTGTTTCACCATTAAAGTGGATCAATGCATAATGGAGGCTGTTGAGCCCAGAGAGGAAGAAGTGGAGCCAATGAGCTATGAGGTGATGTATGATATGTTAGAAGGGTATGCCTCTACCCTTATTGCCTCACTGCTTGATCCAAAGGCAAGGAGAACTAGCACCTACCTAGAAAGGGTAACACCAGTTGAGGAACCACCAGCAAAGAAAGGAAAAGAACCTTCAGTGAAGAAGGCAAAAGAAGTGCCATCCACATCTACACCAGTTACTACAGCAAGTCCTAAAGTGACCAAGCAGTCACCGGCCAAGAAGAAACTGGAAGCGGCACCTGCTAAAGTCTTTGAGAGAAAAAGGAAGACAAAAACCAATTCTTCGGACTCAGAGGAAACTGTGTCTGAGGAGCAGCCCAAGAAGGCGAGATAGACAAAGAATGAACCGGCATCATTTGTACCGGTAAATATTGATATCTCTTCTTATAAACCTTTGACACATTGTCAAAGAACAATCAAGAATATTAGGAGAAAATTGCTACATGATTTAGTAGATTACTTTGATGATTTTAGTGATGAGGAAAAGGAAGAGGTAGAACAGGAGATTATTAAGTATTTGTGCACCTATGACCGGTCGCCTTCAGAGATTAAATCTCAGACACTGGATTCTTTGTATAAGTTATTAGATAATAGATGGCGCATTGCCATAGAGAAGGAACAGGAAATTAGGGAGAAAGTTTTTGCACAATACTTTCCTGACCTATCAAATTCTGAATTATTTGATGTTATTGACCAAAATAAAGGACTCTTCTTCACTAGAAGAAGAAGACTCTGGCTATTAGAAGGAAGAGTTGATGATGTCGAAAAGGACACTCATCAGTATATGGCTACCGCTATCTAGTCTCACAAAGTGCGTCTAGCCAATTGGAAAGCTGAGAAAGAACCAATAATATCTAAACTGGATGAAGTATTTGACGAGGAAGGAAATCCAGTTGTTGAATCGATCGACATTATTGATGTCGATGCTCTGGATGTAGAGGATGTTACTTAGGAAACACCATCTGAGGAAATAGGATAGGAGCAACAGGCTGAATAGGTTGATATGCAAGTCGAGGACAGACAGGAAGCGGCAAAGGAATAGGTAGAGAAGAGGAAAAAGGATGAAGATGAGGAGAAGCGGAGAGAGGAGGAAAAGAGAAAAGAGGAAGAGGAGAAAAGAAAAGAAGATGAGGAAAAGAAGAAGAAAGAAGATGAGAAGAAAGCTGAAGAGGATGAAGAGAAAAAGAAGCAAGAAGATGCAAAGAAAAAGAAAGAAGAAGAAGAGATGGAAGAGAAGAAGCGGAGAAGAAGAAGGCAAAGGAAGACAAGGAAGAGTAGAAGAGGAAGGAAGCTGAGAAAAAGAAGAAGGAAGAGGAAGAAAAAGTAGAGGAGAAGAGGATAGAAGCTGAGAAGAAAAAGGCTGAGGAGGATAAGGAAGAGGAGAAGAGGAGAAGAAGAAAGTTGAAGAGGACAAGGAAGGCGAAGCCGTAAAGAGCACACAGATGGAGACTCCGAAGGCAACCGATAGTCAAGCCAAACCGGTTGACCTCACTAGTCCTATCGACCTCCAGTCGGCAAGTGAAATGGAGCTGATGCAAAGCATCAAGCTTGCCCAAGAATGGCTTGAAGTCATATCAAGGAAAAAGGAGCAGGATGTGATCCAAGCGGTTGTGGACACTCTTACCGGTTTGATACCTGGTACAAACCTTCCGAGTACTGATTCATCACTGGCTAAACTAAAGCTCTTATGCATAGTAGTGGATGATCAGGTGCAGAGCCTAGAAGAGGCAGCAGAGGCAAATCCTAAGAAAGAGCATCAAAAAGCTCTAAATGTTGCTCTGGTGAAGAAGTTAAATGAGCTCCGATCTAAACTTCAAAAGGCACAAAAGGATATAAGGGACGCTCTGGATGAGGAGAATCTACTACTTAGCAAGATTTTCCAGCCCCATCTATTTTGTGATGATGTGCTAGCTTAGAAGCAAAAGCTTCAATCTGACTTGCAGTCCTACATGAGCACATTCAAGCCGCCTTATGACTCCTTCACAGCTTATGGGCAAACTGTTCACTACTTTCACATCCAGTCGGCAAAAATGGAGCATGAGATTAGCACCCAGTCTCGAGATTTGTAGGAGTTGCAACTAGTTCTACTCCCACGTCTACAAATTCTTCAGAAGTGCTATCTAAATCTGGATGCCTTAACAGTGACACGGGAGATGAGCACTATTGACGCCATGGAACAGTAGGTCTCCCAAATGTAGACAGAGAAAGAAGTAGCCACCTCCCTACTTGAGTCCTGGTAATTATCTATGAAACAATTCTTCCAGGACTTTAAATCAGTTTTTGGCAAGTTTTATTCCTTATTGTCATGAACTTTTATTATTTTAATACCAAATAAAAACAGGGGTTGTTCAGCTGTACTTTGCCATTGTTCGCAAAGGGGGAGAAGTATTCTAAGGGAGAGAAGTATCTGGTATTTAAATTTTGATATATGCTCTAAATATCTCAATGTATGTATGCAAAATAGTTATACATTGTATTGTTAAAGGGATAGTGCATATGCTTAGGGGGAGCAATTTTGCTAAATGGCATGATTTTGTTGTAAAACACTTAGATGTCAAAATTTTATTTTCCTAAGTGTTGCCGTCAATGCCAAAGAGGGAGATTG
This sequence comes from Cryptomeria japonica, assembly GCF_030272615.1. NCBI lineage: Eukaryota > Viridiplantae > Streptophyta > Pinopsida > Cupressales > Cupressaceae > Cryptomeria > Cryptomeria japonica. Next base: position 329,242,522 of record NC_081407.1, read on the forward strand.
TTGGCATTTTTGTGTTTATGATGTGATTGTCATTGATGGACACACACTTGCATTGAGATCTCCTTTATATGTATGAGTTAGAGCTCAACTGGTATTTGTTCCAACCAGTATGTTGTATTATAGTCTTTAGACTATTGGTGTTTTGCAGAATGTGTTTACCGGTCTGAAGTGGCATGTCGACCCCAAGCGGTTTGTGGATCTCAAGCAGTATGAGGGATCAAAGTGGCATAACACATTTTTACTAGTCTTCATTTTTGTCTAACCGGCAACCGGTATTTTGTATGAACCGGTAATACTCTATGATGAGTTACCAACTAGCATTTTGTGATGAGTTAAAATCCACTGATTGTTTGACGATGTCGACACTCTTGTGGTGCTTTTTGTGTCATGTTACCGAGTATGTCCAGGTTCATTGAACCTAGGGAATTGGATTGTAAACCTATTGGACCGACATGAAATCAGATTCCTTTATAAGGACATCATGTCTAGGATTTAGGAAGTTTTCGAGGGTTTAATGTTGTTGCTAGGGTTTAAGGTGGTTGATGAATTTTTGTGAGAGAGATCTTATTTAAGAATATCAAATCTGTAAGGTGTAACAGGGTGAGAGTTACTGAAGACTGAAGTAATGTTGAAATGCATTAGCTATGAGCTATACTGGATCTAACCAAGCAATCTGTGCTATCTGCTAGATCATATACTTGTTGATTACTCACATATTTGACAAGTCTGAAGCCCTTAACCGGGTAGGCTTAGAGTAGCCTTTGTAAAATCCTCTAACAAGGTGGTTCACCTCTATGGATCTAAAATCCTCTAGCAAGGTAGTCCTTGATCGGACTTATCTCCTAATAGAGATTGAGATTCCTAATAGGATCTGTTCTGGTGAAGAACATTGTAAGACCTTAACCGGTCTGACCTTAACTGGTCTGGTTCCTATTCTGCAGATAGTGACTTGTGAGTTTCATCTCACCGTGGTTTTTCCCATTTGGGTTTCCATGTCAAATATCTTGTGTTATGGTGGTATTGCTTCTGTGGGTGAATGTCTTATTTGCATTTTGGTTTGCATGTGTGTTAACCAGTTTGTCTATTAAACTATTTTACCGGTTTATCACTAGATTGTTTAAGTGTTTGAGTACAGTGTTTTTCGGTATACTAATTCAGCCCCCCCCTCTTAGTATTTATCAAGTATGGATTGAACATTGTCAACATTTTGGGCGCACGTTAACATGGGAAGGTGTGGCTTCATTGGTTAAAGAAGCACATCATAATGGAGATTCCAATGTTACGCAAAGGGAAATTGATTTAGCATATGGTGTAATAGATAAACAGGTACGTATAAATTTATTAATCACCCATATGTTTATCAACTCATAATGCAATAAATTTTACATGTTTGACATATCGCAGGTCAAACACCACAACGCTATGTGTTGCAATGGTCATAAATTTCGCATAAAAAAGTTGATGACATGAAGAAAACTTGTGATTCTGGCATCACTGCAGTCTTTGAGGTGACAAATATTTCATCAAGAAATGACATTCATCCTCAATGGTCTCAAAATCAATACTATGGAATTTTAGATGATATACTTGAGTGTGACTTTAATTCCTTCAAATTAGTTTTGTTTGTCGTCAAATGGTACAGGCTATGATTGAATAAAAATGATCCTGATAGAACTGTTATTGAACATGATAATGGTTTTATAATGCTAAATACAAGGTCATTTGAACTAGTTGGGGATGAGCCCTATGTTCTTCCAAGCCAATGTGAGCAAGTATTTTACTCAGAGGTTCCACATAAACCGGGTTGGTCATTTGTTGTTAGACATGATCCAAGAGGAAGGCCGATAAAGTATAATGTGATGGAAGAAGAAGATATCGAAGAAGATGATACTGAGTAAGTAGAAGATGAAGTGGATGATGATCACAATCGACAGTTTCTCAATGATGAAGAAGAAGAAGAAGAAGAAGAAGATGATGATGATGATGATGATGATGATGGTGATGGTGATGGTGATGGTGATGGTGGTGATGGTGATGGTGATGATGGTGATGATGATGGCAAAGACGTTGATGATGATGATGATGATGATGACAACGATGACAACAATGATGATGACGACGACGATGACGATGACGACGACGACGACGACGACGACGACGATGACGATGATGATGATGATGATGATGATGATGATGATGATGATGATGATGATGATGATGATGATGATGATGTTGGCGATGATAACCTTGATGTTCATGATGATGAAGAATGAAATGTATGATGACCTTGAATTCTAATGCCATTACATAATTAATTCATGATGCACCTTTTAATATGGAGATGGAGATAGGGAGAGTGACTATTTATGTGACAATTTTTAAACTGTGTTTATTCATGGAAATTGGATTTTTATTAGCTATGTGATGGATGTTGATTTAAAATAAATATGTGATGGATCACATGTTTATGATGATGCATGTGACATTTTTTGAACTTTGTGTTTATTTATAGAACATGGATTGTTTATTACCTATGTGATGGATGGTGATTTATGGTACATATGTGATGGATTACATGTTTATGATGATACATGATATGTGATGGTAATTGTGATGCTTAATTACATATATGACGACACATCATGTGATGCTTCTGATGCTTATGATACGTATGTATTTATTGTTTATCAACTTACAAATGTAGTAATGCTTATGATGCTAAATTGATGGTGTTGATTTCAAGTATAGTCCTTGTGTGATGTTGTTACCCTTGGTGGGAACAGGTCGTTGACTACAGACATTGTCAACCATTTAGTTGAGGATCCTGCATAGTCTACATAAAGTAAAGGTAAGGAATTAAAAAATTTACAATGATTTTGATGACAACATCTTTTTATTATTTAATACTCTTTTTGTCTACAAAGTTCATGTTGTTCATGTTGTGTACTATGTAATTTTGCTAACGTTTTTTATATTTTTTCTTTGTCACAGGCCGACATGGATCCATCACATATCACAGACAGAGATGTAGCGTGCAACACTTCTACCGAGTAGGTAAACCTCATTGTAATTGTACAAATTAGATACAAGCAAACTGTTACATTAATATGTTCTTTTTTTTAGTGATTTATATTAATTTTGTAATTGTTAATGATATTCTTGACACAGATGGATGTTCGGGGAAAGGGAAAGGGAGTTGCAGTACCTGAGCACCTTTCTATGGATGTGGAATCATTAGGGTTAAGCAATGATGACCCTGAAGATCCCACAGACCTTGTGAAATTCTTTGAAATGCCTCTTATAAAAATTAGAAAAGAGATTGTTTCTTTGGCAGCCGTGCATCCTACCACTGATGAGATATGACAGAGGGTGGAATTATTATTTAAGACGGTAGAAAACTTGCAAGTAAGCAGTAATGAAAGCTTTAATTATAACAAAAGTTCAATAATGGTTTATATTTTATTCTCTTTTATGTCATTAACTAAAATATGTACATATTGTTTTTACAGCAATTTATCTGCCCTCATGAAAGTCATTCCCATGATTGGGGTGTTGTAGGATCTTCAGGTGATGACAATTTTCTTGTATTATCACTTTCTTGGCTTGTCACTCTGAGTACCCAAAACACATCATACTTGATACTGTCAATTTTCAAAATAAAGGTTCATCCTTGTTTACAATTCTTGCACTTTTCATATATTTAATGTTTGATATATTTAATGTATTATTCTTTAGGTGTTGTCAATGTTACTATGCAAATACTGTCGTCGCCTCATCAGAGGTCACCCTCACCTGTATTGCCGACTGCAATGTTGGCAACACGTAGCATGCAGACATTCTCTAGTGCACGTCATATTGGCCCGCCCACTATTGGTAGATCCCTCTTTTGCTCTATCTTCTGTCATGTGTTTATTTCCCTTCAAGCGATCTTTCTTGAATTCTAATGCCATTTCATAGTGGATTCTTTTTTTGCAGGAGGAGATGCACATGAGGATGTGCCAGAGGTGACTACTATTGATAACATACCATTATTTCTTGGATCTTCTTGTATTGCTAGTATGGGAACGTAGTAGGCCACATTGGTGGTGAGCGACGAAGAAATGCTTCCCTTAAAGATACAAAAGGTTCCAGGTACTTTAAAATTATTATTATATATACCCTAATTGTAATTTACTATATGATCACTCATTTTGGACTAATGATCCCATGAATTTTTTGCAGGCAATGATATTTTCTATAAACATCTTAGTGACATTGCATTGCAGATATTTGGGCCTACCATACGTAAAAGGTGGTACATCATATGTGAACTAACCCTTATCCACTTTTGATTTCATATCATTGCTGGAATAGTTTTCCTTTGATCCATTTCTTGAAGTGTAATAAATGTAGCTTTAGTTTATTTCTGAATCTAATAGGTTTGTTTTTGCTTTAAAAGGTGGAATGACCAAGAAAAAAGGTTAAAAGATGAATTGACAAACCAAATGGTTGAGTGGTTTGGAAATGATAGCTTTGACAAAACCAAGCTCCTTGAAAAAGTTGGCACATATCTAAAGTATGTGAGGGACCAATACAGGACCCATTTGGAGAGGAACCTAAAGTACGAGCATGCCCCCATGATTCTAGAGAGGGAGTGGAAGGACCTAATTTTGGATGCCAAGGAGAGAATTGAAAGGAAAAAATGAAATACACCACTAGACGCCAGAAGAAGGTATAGGATACTATTAAGAATGTAATTATGTACTAATTAATTACTCTTTATATTTATATAATCTAACATATTTCAAACTTTTTATAGACTGAGTGACACGTCAAAGGCAACCAAGGCAAGGCAAGAAAAACACGGGAAACACAAACTCAGCTCTAGTGGTTACATGAAACTTGCTGCACAAATTGTAAGTATCTCATGTAAACGAAATGTTGCATCAAAATATTAATAAATTGCAAACGTTTGTTTTTTATCAAACAATGCAAGCAAAATTCATGGTACCAAGCAAAAATGTAGGGCTTTGAATTCAATAGAGCACCCACAGAAGATGACAAGAGAATTTCCTACTAGCAAGGCTATTCAGCTGTGGCTGATTGGCTATGAGAATTGAGTGGGCATACACAACATTCGAGTGCATCCGTCACACAGGTAAATATGGTAAATGGAAGTTGTTTCAAATTGAATACTTTACCAATAATCTAATTGATGTTGAGTTCCAACATAAAGTGACTATATTTGTTTTAAATAAGCAAGCAATGATAACAATATGCATGTCATTGGAATGTAACCTGCTAATTGTGAAACACCACCTGCACATGAAGGTCCGAATGTGCATCCCAGTAGTAGAGGTATTCATTTGCTATTAAAATTTATTTATTTAGCTATTAATACAATTAAACATCTTAATTTGTAATTAGAGTAGTAATTAATGTAACCTTTTTTGTTAATATTTTAGAGCATGTAGTCGGTGGTGAGCAAGTGGAGCATGATCTGGGTACACAACCTCAAGAACATGATGTTCCCCACTCAGGTAAAGAGGACCATTGTTATTGCTTTAAACAAATATAATTGCAATTGGTGTTCAGCATTAGTGTAACCTTTAGTATTTCAACTCCAGATGATCTAGAGGGTGTTCAACATGTTGAGGTTGAGGCTACACAAAATGATGTGGCCCCATCAGGTAAAGAGCACAACAATTATGTTCTCTAAATTAATGAAATACTTGTAACAATAATAATTTATTTTTTTGAATTTAACCCATTTCTTTGTTATTGCAGAGGACCCCCCTTCGCTTCAGTGTCCTCGTCCTTAGTATAGGACTAGGCATACATTGAGATCACAAGCAGTTGGTGGAACATTTGCAGAGGGGGGAAATGATGAAGACAATGATGTTCCACTTAGTCTTTTCATAGCTTCAAAGAAAAAACAAAGAAAGAAATGATTGTAATCTAACTTATTTGATAATGACTGATTTTTATGTGTTAGTGAATGTAATTATGTGCTAATTAATGGTTATGGATGATATGTGTTAATTAATATTGATGAATGTTGCATGTTAATTAATGTTAATCAATGTTATGTGTTAATGAACATTATGTGATATTAATGAATGAATGCTATATTTTATTAATGTTAGAAATAATTAATGAATGAATGTTATAAGATGTTAATGGGGAATTTAGAGTGATGTTAGGGGGGGGAGGGGCCAAATGAGCTTCCACCTTCATGTGGTTGGCCTTGTTAAGTAGAGAATATTAAATTATTCTCGAAACCAAGCGAAGCTCAACAAGGTAACACACTTTTCAATATTTCATTATGTTGCACAGTTAATCTTATTGAATAATGTATGTTGAATCTTAATTGCAGGGTCCAATAGAGCCAACACGAACAACAACACCACAAGTTGTCAGGTATAATGAACTCCCATATTGTCTTGTCTGTACACGAACAATATGAGTTGCTTCTAGTGTTGATGTCCAAGGTAGGACTGCAAAAGTTATGAATATGCCTCATCCTTGTAAGTTTTTTTATTACTTGTAAGTAATGAATATGCCTCATCCTTGTAAGTTTTTTTATTACTTGTAAGTCATGAATATTTCTCTTTAGTTGATTAAAATTAAATGAAAATCTTTAATGAATACACAAAACTATATACATATGCAGGCGCACCATGGTTGAGATGGTCCAACTCCCTAGTCTCACTCTACGACTAAGCTCATGCCATATCTAAATCAAAGACATCTCAAATACATGGTTGGTATCATGTCTAAATCAAAGTGTGTTTGAGATTGTATCATGGATGCTTTTAAGGATTGTATCATGGATGCGAAAAATCTCTTCATTAATCCTTGACTCAAGATTGCTATAATACTTCTTTAGACTTCTCATGTCATTTGTTGCACTTCTTCACTATTTTGGACTAAGTTTCAACTATGAATTTGCCTTGACTTATGACTGTACCTAGCTTTGTCCTATCTTTGTAAGTTTCCTCTTTGAATTGTGGTTGTAGCTTTGATAATACCTTTTTAATGTTGCACTATTTGTAAGGAGGACAACTCCTAATGCATGTTGCAAATTGTGTTCTAGTGACTTAGACTAACCTAATGCATCTCAGAATGGCATAAATTGCCAGGATGGAGATATAGCAGATGAGTTCAAAATTGTTGTTGTAGAAATTATTCGATTTCTGTGCTTGAAATTTATGTATATACACTATTTATAGTCTACTCTATATTTCCTACTTAGCTACTCCTATTTCTTTAAAATGAAATGTGAAGTGATGAATTGTATTCTATAGATGACCAGTGCCTTTCTTTGCTGTATAGATGTCAGTTACATTATTACCAAGCGTTGTGGCTTTTCAGCATATAACCGGTAACCAACATTTTTTGTTTAACAAACTGGAAGATAAACAAATTGAGTATTGTCATCTCCTCACTGATACCTATTTGGTATCCATCGGTCCCTTTTTATGTTGAAGAAACCCTAGGCTTTGGTGACTTCCTTTAGTTTTCCATCGAAATGCTTTTTCCATCGATATCACTATGCTCCTTCGATGAATGGGTCTTTTGTCTCACTGAAGCCCCTTTTATCCTCTCTTTGTTGTCTTCCACCAATAAAGTTGTATCGATGAAGCCATGTGTATTGGAGACATGCCTTTTAGTCTCGTCGAAACTCATATTCTCATCAAAATCTTTTTGTTGTCCATTGGGTTTCATGTCGAAGAGACTTTGGACTTCGGTGACTTCTTTTGTCCTCCCATCGAAACTCATATCCTTATCGATATCATTCATCGATGTAGTTTTCTTTTGTTTTATCGATATCACTTTTTCAATGAGAATGCTTCTTTCGGTGAATCTTCTTTATCTTGCATCGATGATATTGTTTCTTCGAAAGCCTTTTCTTATTGGTGGGGACCACCTCTGCTTTCTTCGATACCTTTTGTTGGTGGGACCATCTCTTTTGGTGAGTCTTTTTGCACCAATAGTGTTATATCCTCAAAGACCTTTTCTTGTCGATGAGAACCATCTCCACTTTCCTCAATATCTTTTATCGATGGAGTTATTGTCTTCGATGAGTCCTTTCTGAACTTGATCGGCGTTTGCTTTCTTTGATGCCCCTTTTATATCGATGAGACATCGTTGGGTCTCATCGATACTGTTTGAATCTTAGATACTTCGATAGAATGCTTTTAGACTTGTTCGATAACTTATGGGTGATTACGGTATCAATGAAAATGATGATTTCTTCCAAAGAGAGATGGCTTCTATGATTTAATTTCTCAAATCAAGATATTTTACTTAATTCAGATTTGATGCTCAATAGTATGACTACACTATCACCAATCTATCTTGAAGATTTTACTACTCTTTAGATTGTGATTATGACTGTCATGATATTTCATGAGACTTCTCTATCCCCATATGAAACCCTTTGTTCCCACACATCAATGCTTTGAACTTGACTACAACTTTATAGTGATCATTGTCTTTGTACAGTAAGCTTGCTACTTTCTCAACTTTTGATATATTGGAGGCTCCTAGGATGGTTTCTATCTTATAGTCACAATACCTTGCTATAATTTGTAGCTATTCTATGTTTATTTATTTTCCACTCTTAACTCATAGTTCAACCGAATATGGTTCATCTTGGAATCAATGCACATCGGTTATAATCAGATTATAACTAGTCTCCATGGTTGCAAGACTTGAAGAAGGATTCTTATCATCAATTAGATGCATACTTTTGGGAATATAGAAAGACAAAAAAATATATTAGAACCGTATTTTTTGTTGAGTCATAATATGATGTGTTAATTTAGCTAAATAAGGGAACCAATGTTGTATTAGGTTTAATTCCATGATGACAGTTGAAGCTTGTTAGAGGTAGGGGATTTGTAGCAGTTGGCTTATTAGGTTATGTCACAATCCCATGAAGGTCCTTGTAAACCGTTAATGTCAATAGGCATGAGACTGTTATGTAACGAATTGGATCAGCTAAACCTAGAAGTTCTATAACCAATGAATCAACTGACTCAAGTGTATGTTAATTATCTTATGATGGTCATTTATGACCATTATTCTTAGTAGACATTAAGCAGTTCGCTAGATAGTTGGTTAGTAAACCAATAAGTTAGTTGGCTCAAGTGTATGCTATTTATCATATGATGGTCGTTAATAACCATTATTGTTTGTACACATTAAGCAGATGGCTTGTTTAGATGGTTGGTAACTAGTGAGTTTGTTGAGCTCAAGAATTGGATGTACAAGTCGAGCAAGGGAGGTAAACACTAACAACGCATTGGTGCTTGCAATGTTAAAACCTTGGCCAAGATGGTGATTCTTTATCTAAGTAATGAAACTGGTCATTTGAATTCCTTTCTCATATTGGTTAGCTTAATAATATTTGTTCAATTTTTTTTATCATTAAAATATTACCTTCCTTTTAGATAAATTAGCTAGATTCTTATTATGTTGAAGAACATTTAGTTAGTTTTCTCCTTCAACTGAAGTAGTTATGTTTTATTTTGAAATTCTCAATTTTTAATCTCAATATAGATCACAATTTATTTTCTTTAAGTATAGAATTAATGGAATATTACATATGGTATTAGAGCAACCAAGTTTGACATTGAACCTTAGACTTTCCACCTATAAACAAAACTATATACATATGCAGGCGCACCATGGTTAAGATAATATGCAAGCGCACTATATACAAAACTATATTCACAAGTAAATCTTTTATTCAAATCCACAATATGAAACACAAAGTTTTACTGGAAGAACGCAAGTAACCTTATCTCCTATAGATAATATCACAAGCAACTACCTACAGAAAGATGCAGTAATCCACAACATATACACAAAGGAAAGATGATTGATTATATTATGTATGTTCGCAAAATGGTACAATAGTAAGCCTGAGGCTATATTCTACTTCTTCTCTAATGATCCTTACTGTTACAAAATTTCCCTCATTTATATGAGGGTATACATTGTCACCAAGCATCGTGGCTTTTCAGCACATAACTATTAATTAGAACTTTTGTTATCAAACTAGGAGATAAACAAGTTCAGCATTCCTATGTGTTCAATGTACTTATCATCTTTATACATTAGAACATCGTTGTTTAGTGTCCTCGTGTCGGTTTCCGTCTAGAAATGATTGGATAGAATATGGTTAACACAGAGTGACAATTCTTTGTCCCAATCCAACTCTGCTACTGCTCGATTATTCTCATCACTGAACTCTTGTTTCCACTGTTCCAATGATACTAACTCACCATTATTGTAAAAAGAGGGCACCCTAGGGGTATTCCCATCATCCAGCCTTTGAAGCTCTTTCCTTAATTGATTTGCCAATTCATCATGGGACTTCAAGTAAGCCTCGGCTTCAATTTTCTCATTTGGATTAATTGGATTGTTGTCATTCATCATGTCTTCCCACCAAGACCTGAGCCTTTCATGCTCTTTCAAAGCTCTTATTGTTCCAGTGTATGTTTTCCAATAGATTTTTGCAACTTGTATCATACTTCTAAACCTATGTTCAATGATCTCCAGAATCAACTTATCCATCTTTTGTTGTACCTTTTCTACTTGCCGAGATGTCTTTTCGACCCTGTTCCTCCAATACATAGCATCTGTCAAGGCATCCATGGCATCTCTGTTAACACTGTATGTCATCCCTGCTTGATTGGTACTTGTATCAATTTGAAGCAATCTTGCTTGCAGCCTCTGTTTTTATTCATCGATTTTCTCATATAGGCTTGTGTATGTAAAATTTTCTCAGACCAAAAACTCTATCTGATCTTGGTTTAGTTTAGCAACATCCAAATTTAGTTTGGCAGTTGTTCTAGGGTCAGTCTTTCCAACCTGCTGCACCATCAAATGTCCAAAAGCTTCTTCTGTATCAACCAATATAGGTCTTTTATCTTTGGGATAGATAGCCCACTATAGAAGAGCCTTTTGATCTGGATCATATCCTGATCCTCTAAAGAGTTTATCAATCTCTTTTGGCATCATTTGCCTACTTGGGTCCTATTTCTTGAGAAATCCATCAAACAACAAGGCAGAGTTCATGTCCCATCCAGAGTATAATAGCACACCAGCTTCCTTAAGCAACTGTCTTCCCTTCTCAGGTGTCATTTCTCTCATCACAAGATCCATCTCCTCTTGTAACTTTTGAAGTTGTTGCTCTTCTTCAATATTTCTCATGTTATTCCTAATTTGAGATCCTTTATGTTGATAGAGGAATGCGGTGAACTCCTTGGAAGCAATGAAGTCACTATCAGCAATGAAATCCTCATGCTCCAAGAATCTGATCTCAACCACTTCTCAGACATTCAGTTGTCCTGTTGCCAAGTCTATCGGTGTATCCTCTTCATAACTAGGGGGTAATCCTCTCGAGGAGTGAATGGAATGATGCCAGATGTGGAAGTAGGAGACATATGAGCCAAAGGCTCTGCATTCCTAATAGTATCAATGTAATCCCTAAAAACATGAGGCGGGACTCCCTCAATTATTTTCAATTCATACTCCACAAGTTTGTTGGCGAAGTCCAAGGGGTCTTCAATCTTTTGTAGCACGTTCTCATCCATTTTCCTTCTAAAAAGATTCCATTTATAAGCCTGCATTTCTTTCTCAAACTTTATTCACTTCACTCTGGCCTCTTCTCTGCCAATGTTCTTAATGAGGTCATCCGGTAGGTAATATTTATGCTCTCCAGTCTTCAGCTTTTTTTATGACTGGGCTATCCTTATGTATCCTTTAGGATCAAAATTGGGCCTTGGATCCCCCATAGCCATGCCATAATAATCCAATTTTGTCTACAACAGGCCATAACTCTTTGAACTTTTCACAATAAAATTTGAAAATACTAACAACCCAAGTACAATTGATTGTTTCCCATGGCTTGTCAGATATTCTGTACTCACTATTGATAGTTGCCTCATAATTTCCAAACAAGCCACTCCGTTAGGGACTGTAAGTGGTAGTAAGTATGGTCTCCCTTTGAACCCGTATACCCTGACTTGTGTGCAGTCTGAAAAACAATACCAATCTCCCCAATTGTGTTCAATTGAGGGATCTTCAATGAAATCTTTTGGCCTTAGGAATCTTTGAACCTCTGGTGCAAGGGCATGATCGCACGGGCATCCCAACAGTCTATATAATGGCTTCACAAATAACTCCTCAAAATTCCAATATTGATTATTCACATACCTCTGGTCCTATGAAGAAACCCATAGTTGCACTGGTTTTCTCATCCCAACATTGTCATATGTCCTGACACATAACTCTTCTAGCCATAACCCTTGATCTTGGCCCACATACAATAGCATATGCATTAGTAAGGAATAATGCTTGAAATGAACATTGATGACATCCCCCTTTAACTTTTCTAACCCATGATTCAAAACCTCAACCAAATAAACAGAAAAATCAAAGAAGTGGGGGTCTTTAGATTGCAAATCGGCACAAATGACCATGGCTGCAATATCCATCAAAGGATGGGCTTTTATACCTAGCACTTGGGCAACACAGTAATAGGTATACTTGAAATATGGATGGAAAGAGTTGACATCATAGGGAGCTTTGTCATCTTGACCTAGTGGCACTAAGGACCCTGCATTCCTAGGTCTATGTATAGGGAGTCTCCACGTTTGTAAATGTGCTCTAGGTTAAAATATTCACTTGTTAACTTCTTGAGGTCAATCAATTCTTCAAATCCCCAATCCAACTCGAACACGGTGTCAATAACCTCCTTTTTTATTGCAAGAATTAGCTCACCCATGTAGTTATATATGGTCCTGGTTTTAGAGTCATAATTGTTTGCCAATGCCTTCATGAGCTCCACATTCATGAATACATTATCCATTGCTAACCTTCCTAAGTTCAATCACCATAAATTGTTGATAGGTTGAGGGGCAACTCTTCTGTTGTACCCATATATGAATAATTCATACCCTCTCAATTCTATCCATATGTCTCCAAGATCCTCAAACTGGTCCTCTAGGCCTTCCTCATTAGCTCTAATCTTCTTGGACCTCAAACTGGATGATGGGCACTGGTCAATCAGGTCCTGGGCCAAAGAATGCCCTTCCCTTTTCTATCTTTTAGGTTTTTCTTCTATAGCGATAGGTTCTTTTCCCTTCCTGGTCTTATTTGTTTTAGATGATGATTCCATTTGAATTTTAAAAAAGAGGTTTGTGTGCAAACAACTTACTTGGAATTACTAAGCTTTCTCTATGAATTCGCCCAATTCCTGCTTTCATTTTGTCGCCTGTGAATTCCTTAATGATGTGTCCTTTGATGTTGATCCACTACTCATGGCATATTTAATCAGTTAGTAATGGCCGTTTTGGACAACGGTCACTCGGGCACACGTTCGAATTTAATGGCGATGTGACTTTCGTGGGATTTGTTTCTAATTTTTGTGGCAATCAATCATCATTTCGATGAGGATATGTCTTTCGATCATTTGTTTCTTTAGTCCATCGATCTCTTTGTTTCTATCAACAATACTTTTGTTTCGAATATTACTTTGATCAAGTATTTTTTCCCTTCATCGAAATACTGTATTCGGTCAGTATGGCTCTCTCCTCATCGAAACATATCTGATATCCATCGGGTCTTATGTCGAAGAAACCTTGGGCTTTGGTGTCCTCCTTTATTTTTCCATTGAAATACTTCTTTCATCGATATCATTATGCCCCGTCGATTAATGAGTCTATTATCTCGCATTGATGATATTGTTTGTTCGAAAGCCTTTTCTCATCGATGGGGGCCACCTTTTCTTTCTTCGATACCTTTTGTTGGTGGGACCATCTCTTTCGGTGACTCTTTTTGCACCCATAGTGTTATATCCTCAAAGACCTTTTCTTGTCAATGAGAACCATCTCCACTTTCCTCAATATACTATATTTTTTCCCTTCATCGAAATATTGTATTCGGTCAGTATGGCTATCTCCTCATCGAAACATATCTGATATCCATCAGGTCTTATGTCGAAGAAACCTTTGGCTTTGGTGTCCTCCTTTATTTTTCCATCGAAATACTTCTTTCATTGATATCACTATGCCCCATCGATGAATGAGTCTATTATCTCACCGATAAAGTTACATTGGCAAAACCACGCATATTGAGAACATGCCTTTTAACCTCCTCAAAACCTATATCCTCATCAACATCTTTTATCAATGTAGCTTCCTTTTGTCTGATCAATATTATTCTTTTGATGAAAATGCTCCTTTCAGTGGGTCCTTTTTATGTTGCACCGATAGTATTATTTCCTTGAAAAATTTTCCCGTCGATGAAGACCCTCTCTGCTTTCTTCGATATCTTTTGTCGATGAAGTTATTATCTTCGGTGAGTCCTTTCTATAATTCATCGGCATTTCCTTCATCGATGGCTCTTTTATATCGATGAGACATTGTTGGGTCTCATCGATCCAAATTCAAAAGGTATCGATGAGACCTAGCGATGTCTCATCGATATAAAAGAGCCATCAAAGGAAGGAAATGCCGACATTGATAATAATTTATATTTTTTGATAAAAATTATCATCATCGGAATTACGATGAATGCCAAGATTTCAATCGATGATGTAATCAGCGGACATACAGCGTCAGCAAATTCCATTGGATTGTCGTATTTCCGATGGGCATGGCATCGTCAACCAATTTGACGCTGTGTTTTCGATGGTTGATTTTGTCAGCACTCCGACGAAAATTCATCACAAATCCGACAAATGGCCGTCAGAAATCAGCTCCCAATGTACTAGTGGTATCATTCTACAAAATGAAAAGTGAAACCCTAGTTTATTCACCCACACATCTTGCAGCCATTTGTTCATGTATTGATGAGATGGTAAGTTATTTACATCAAAGGCGGTGAAAAAAATTGTTGAATCCCTAAGTCTAGAAATCTCAGAAGAAATGGTAGAAAGCATTGGATCATTAGGTTTAATGGTGATGCGTTTGGAGGGGAGACCTAACCTTGTGCTCCTACGAGATTGGATTCATCTTCATGGTGGAGAGCGGCTTCGAATTTTGCATCTTTAGGGAATGAAAACTGCTTTCCCTCCACCACTTGGCTGAAGGTTTTCCATTGCTCATGTTCGTTCGCAGAGGAAGGAATGGGCGGTTTTAGGTTATTAGGATCACCTTTATTCGGCTCCATTTATTGCAGGGTGTGTAATGAATGTTTCAAGGGCTTCCCAGCAAGGCTAGGGAGCCCTCGCATGCGGTGGCATCCTGCAACCAACGGCACCACCGAGGTTCGTGCCCTAGTTGCAAAGCACAATCAAATTCTCTAGTTCTCTTTGCACAAAAAAAAAATTGCTTAAGAATCAAGTATATATTGATTCAATTGTCTATTGTGTTTGGGTTCATTCTCTAACACACCCTGGATATTGTATCCTTAGGTGTTGTATAGTGCTTACTCCCTTATATGTGGTTGATATTAGTCACTCCGTTGTTTAAATTTGTTTTAGGATTGATGACTTATTGTGTTTATTGATGATTTGTTTCACATGTTATATAGGCTAGAAATGATTTTTTAAACTTTCTTATGCTTGGAATAGCCACTAAACTTATCTATTTATCTACTTTGTGACGCGTCACACTTGATTTACTATTCAAATTATCAAAATTTTATGGTTTTATGTTGAACTTGAGAATTTCCCCACTTGGGTTTTCTCTTTTTGAATGTTATGGTGGTTATTCTGAATGTTTGATATAGTTGTCCTTGTTATGTGTAATGTGTTGTTTCTATCATGTTCATTATGAACCTCTGTTAGTATGTACATAGGAGAACTTCATAGAGAATGTACTATATGTGATTGTTGATTAGATAGAACTGTAATTTAGAAAAATTAAAATATGTTTCTCGTTATAACATGTGAATGTAACATCTTAGATCATATGAAATTGTTAAGAGATGTGTGATTGATTATATGTAAAAATGTGCAATTGGTTAAATCATAATGAATTGAAAATTCCTTGTCTTCAATGAATGTTTATGCTTGTCTTGTGTAATATTATTCAAGTATGGATTCCTATGTTGGATTTTGGATGAGGTATGCATTGGATGTTGTAATTTGCATTTGATGCATATTCCTTCTTATATGGTTGAGTCTGCATTGTGTTGAGTGCTTGTTTTTTTTTTTTTGTGGTCATGGAGGCACTTTATACACCATTTATCTTGTTATTTTATTGATTGTGGGTCCTCATCATTTTAATTTCAATGTGGATTCCCTAACTACATGTATGGATGATATAGTTTATGGACGAGAAGTGCCCTTAGTTAGTGCCTTGTCACCTAATGATTATATATATACCTATTATTTTCATGTGTATGTGTCCTTTTGTGAGGCTCCTTTTTGGGAATTGTTGTGAGTTGAGGTGTTGTCCTTAGTAGGTGATGGTTGTGAGTGCAGGGTGGTGACTCTTGAGATGGTTATATTGTGAGGTTCTTGATTGTGATATCATGATCAAGATGGGTTATGTAACCCCTAATGTGGCTATAGTTGAACAATCAACAATGGGAAATCATGTTTGCCCTTATGACTTGCATATAATAGAAATTGTGTAGCCCTTCTTGTGGAGTTTTGGGGGTTGTTGAACCTCCATTATGTGCTCCTAGTCATGAGAGGTGATTTGCCAGCATTCATGCCTCTAAGTGTTAGACTTGAGTGAATAATATTGTCATTGATGTCAAAATAGTCATTTGGTTCTATACTAGACAGTGTATGCAAGCTCTGATATCAGTTTGGATGTCATGGATGTTACATTGATATAGTTATGCAAGGATTATATGTGGTCGGTATGTATGTGCAGTTCAGATGTTGTAGTTTTTGCTTAGAAGTTATTATGCATCATGAAGAACTTTGGATGATGACCTTTTGAGGTCCCATTGCATTCTCATTAACCTAGATACCCTAGTGTTAGGAATTCTTGTTGATCCCAGTATTAGTTATGTATCCCTGAGTTTGCATTTTTTATGGTTGTCAGAAGTATCTCTTCGATTTTTGTGATCGTGGTTTCTTTGGTACATGTGGACTCTACATTTTAGACATATTGGGCTTGATCTTGTGATGATGGGCCCATTCTCTTGGGTTTGGATGACCCTTACCCTTTTTCAGTAATCTTGGTATATGCATTGGTAATTAGAAGTATGTAAAGGAATTGTGTAGAAGTATGTCGACATGATCTTATTGATAACATGTTGGGCTTGGCTGACACACAATATTCTATAATTTTACCCTATAGTATACATATATGTACATGAGTGGTGAATGAAGACATTGATAAAGAGAAAGTGTGTGTGATGTGCAGAAGATAATTAGTAGTGAAAGAAGTAGTGTATATGAGAGTTGCAGATAGCAAAGGTAATCAGTGTCATAGTAGTGCAGTACTCCTTTACCGAACCTGCTACAGAACAACACAGTGCAAAGATCTCTAACCGGGTTTTATGTAAAATCTAAGATTTGTAATTTAAGCTTAAACTTAGAACTGATCTCATGCATTTGGAGATGCAAACATTCTCGGTTCAACACTTTCAGCTATAGTGAGCATTCCGACTATTAGCCTTTTCTTTTTGTATCTACACTGAGCAGTCCAGTAGTGAGCCATTTTTGTAATCTTGCATGAGCCACCTGTTTGTAAACACAACTATAACTAGTTATACCTTCTTGAGAGTTAACACTCTTTGTGGTTTTTCCCATTTGGGTTTTCCATGTACAAATTCCAATGTTGTTCTTCTTGTTTATTCTGCATTAACTATTTTACTTTAGTCAAGTCTGTTTTCAATATTTTTGAGGACAACTTCAATTGGTAAAAATTTTATTGTTTTAAATAAGTGGGAATACTAATTCACCCCCCTCTTAATATTTTAGTGCTTTCAACTTGATCAACACTAAGTGCCCTAGTGTTGAAGTTTTTTAGTCTCATGAGATGATCTTCTTCCCTTATATTGGATCGTGGACCTATTAGTTTTGTACCTTGGTCTAAGGAGAGACCATGGAAAGCTCTATTTGGTTCTTGGTTGCCTCATGATGGGGTAAAATTTTCTCAAGGTTAGGCTACGTCTAGTAGATTTGGTGGCTAGATGGAGATCCTAGCACCAAGTTTAGCTTCTTGTGATTTTTTCATGAGTTTTTGATACTCTTTAGACTATGCGATAGGTCCAGTTATTTGTCTATATGATTGGTAAGAGAGATTTCTGTTTTGTGACTTAGACTCATGAGTGATTTTAATGGTTTTTCATGTATGCTTGATGCACTTAGTGGTTGTGAATTGATGGTTCTATGTTCTTTATTGTAGGCTTCCAGGAGTAAGCCTAGATCTATGGGGGAGGATGTAATGCCCCTTCCCTCTTCCTTTTTGCATTGCATACTTCTTTATGTGAACTTGGATTTTTGCTCATATATTGTATCTTTTGTAGTTGGATGTGGATCTCTTTGTGGTGCTTAATATTTCTTGGACTCTTTATTGTTGCAGTGTATGTGACTTTGAGTGTTTATCTTATGTTTAATTTTGACATATATCTCATGGTCATCCTAGACTAGTGACATGTTGAATTGATCAATGGTGATTCAATGATGTTTCTACTTTTGGATGTGTACTTCCTTCTTGTGCCTAGTTGTGAGAACCATTGTACGACTAATTTGGATACTTGACTCAATTGGGTTGTTGCTATGGCATAGTCTAGACCTGTTGTGCTTTGATGATTGTGATAGACCTATTTCATGACTAGAGTCTTATGACTCATCGGGACCATCTGGGTCTGAGTCACTTCCTTGAAGGACAACACTTCTCATTGGAAGTTCATTGATGTCTTTGTCCTCACATGCATTAATTCAAACTTAATCTTGAAACCCGCCTCAAAATTTAGCCTATGGCCTTGGGATGTCAAGCGATCCATTTGCGATCCTTCTAAGTATAGTATGAGTTTCTTTTATCTTACCATTTATGCTAGGAATTATTAACCCAATGTTCTCAATTAAAAATTATCAAGAGTTAATAATCTCATTAATCTTATTAATGCTTAACCTTCCTAAATCCCCATACTCAATTGCTTATGTATTATGGACTCACTCTATCCCCAGACTACCTACATACACCACTTCTAAATAAGATCAAGGCCTATCCAGTTTTGGCTTCTAAACTAGCTTTGATGTAAACTATTCGTCCTTGACAATTTCTTTGTGGTTGCCACTCACATTAGGAAGCTCATAAATGAAAAGAGCTCCATGTTTCCCCCTTGCTTGTTTACCTATTTCCATCTAGGTCTTAGTCCTATGATCACATCACCTTTATCCCCTATGGTAAAAATGAGAATCAAAACATCCAAATAAAAAATAACAAAATAGAATAATCACATATGTCCAAACCCTATTGGGGTTTTCCACAGTTTCAGCAGTAGATGTAGGTTCATTTAAAATTTATCTTATTAGATTGTTCATTTGGGGGGAATTTATCACCCCTTGAATTTTAGCTCCACAATGGACCTTATTATTCCTTGACAATTTATAGGGATGATGCTACAAAAGGTGTTGTTATATAGATTTATTAGGCATTAGATGTCGTAGCTCAATCAAAACAACATTGTCTATAAGCATGAGCTAGAGGCACCATTTATATTAAACATTGCTAGATTTTTTTAAAGTTTCTCCTCTTTGTTTAGGTTTACTAACAACATGAAAATAAAATATGTTACTAAACCATTATATAAAAGTAAGTGGGGGTGACCCATGTAGTACAATATTTAAAACACTTACTAGGTGAAACCACCACCAAGGTTGAAATCCTTGTTAGGCCACCAGGCTTGCAGGATTGGTACTTGATCCTTGTTGGGCCACCAGGCTTGCAGGATTGGTACTTTCCCTAGGGTAGTGTGCTCATAGATTTGAACAACAATGGTGTTTGTCACCTTAAAAATTGCCCCTTACGTGTGTGTGTGTGTGTGTGTGTGTGTGTTGTTGGTGTAAATAATTATTCATCATGGATATTATTAAACCTTACTTAAGTTTACTTAGGATAATGCATTTCATAGTAGTTTGGGTATGAGACACTTGGATGTTTGTGTCACATTGGGATTGTGTGTGTAGGAGAATTTCCACCTTTTATGGTGTTGATCTTGTTACTACTCTATCATATCTACTTATTGTGGAGTGATAATTTCACCTTCGGGTGATCCACCTCATGTGGAATATTTTATTGTTTCTCCTACTTACCACACCTACTTCCTACCTACCCTTGTTTCTTATTGAGCCACATGTCATGTTTGTGTGCTCACATATCCATATTGTCTTGCCTATATATGCAAGCTCATATTCATTGTATGTAAGAAATATTGATCTTTTGATCATCTATCTATTGATGAGAATACAGTTTATTCTTGTTCTATATTTTGTCTCTATTTTGTACTTTTCATTGAACTCTTGATCTTGGCAAAATCTTACATGGTATCAGAGTCATTAGAGCATCATTGATTCGTCCTTGAGAGGCATTATTGCGATATCAAGAGGCAGATCTGAGGAACAACATCTTTTGGAGGAATCCTAGACCAGATCCAATCTCTCCATTGCGTCCGAGTGGCCATTTCCATGAATTTTGACTATAAATTTACCTATGTTGGAGTAAAATTGTTTTTTGTAGCAAATTTTTTTTAGTTGGAGGGCCATTAGACCCCCTCCCCAATAGCATCTTGCAGAATTTATTTTTTGTGAATATTTTATTTATTCAATTTTTTTCTAGATCTGAGAGTATTATCTTTGTTTCTGGAAAATTAAAGAGGCAAAATTTTTAGAGCTCTTTGGCTCGTATTGTTATTTCCTGTACAGTTTTGCAGGTCTTTGTTTTGCCTTTTGCCGTGTTCTTCTATATCAGATCTGCGTCTATTTGCAGTGTTGAGCCAACAAAGTTTGGCAATTTATTTTTATCAGCCTTGGAGCATATTCCTGTTTCATTGATGGCATTGATTTACATTGGTTGGATAAATCATAAACTTAATGTGTTTTCTTGCTTCGGTTATTATAAGTGTGTTGCACATTATTTTTATTAGAGGTGAATTAGCTCTGTGTATACTTTGTTTGACACACGGTTCATTCAACTTGTGAGGAAGGAAATAACACATGTAAGGTATTTTTTCAGATGAAACTTAGATATTTTCAGACCCTAGGTATATTCCTACTAGTGTGGGATGTGTAGTGTTGGGTGAGGAGGCCCCACGTGGGCCCCTCCACTTATTTTCTTAAAGTTGTTTTAAATAAAAACTTTTCCAGCAAAATTTTTGAAAAAGATATATTTTTTTAGTATAAAATATACATTCAAATCAGAGAATATTATTTGATGACATCAGCAAGTCAACCCCCTATCTTGGTCAGCGTCTCTCCATTTACATTTTCAGTTTGATAGGCGAACCTCAAATGGTAATATCTTGGGCATATGACATCATTTTTCAGTGCAATTTTTTTTTATTTGGGGTAGAATTTTACGCTCTTCGCAGTGGTATAGGTTCTTTTACATTTTGATGCACATATTTTTCATAAAATACAGATCTTCATCATTGCAGTTGAGTAATCCTTGTTTCTGCAACTTTCGGGACTCCGTTTGGGCTCATACGAACTCCTTTTCAAGTACCTTTTTTTTTTAAAGTGCATAATTTTTTGTCTACTCTCATAATATGCTATTAGTATGTAGTGATTTTGGGTAGAAATTTTACTTTCAGCATATGGTCTTTTTTGGCTAATTTGGCACTTGTATTGCATAGATATATCTTTCTGGTCTTTTGCATTGTAGTTCTCAGCCTATTGGGGTAGTTGTAAAACAAAACTAGAAGTCCACCTTGCCATTGTTTGCAAGTGGCCTATTGTACACGCACTACATATAAAGTGTCAAAATCATCCTCTCTTTTTTTTTTTTTGGAGTGGGGGGGGGGGAGTACTTTGATTGATTGAATTTGGGGGGGTGTCTCTTATGATTTTGTGCTCTTGTGTTCCTTCCTTTTTGCTGTTGTGGGTTCTCCTAATTTTCCTCTCTTAACTCCTCATAATTATGCTACTTGAAAAATCGATGCATGGAGTAAACTTATGGAAAAAAGACTAACTCATTATATTGATGGAACTATTGTTGCTCCCATTGATCCTAAGGTTGATCTTGTTGGTCACTTGGATTGGCTCACAAAAAATATCATGGCAAATGGTACCTTAAGAAAGTATGTATCAAAGGATCTCATTTTACATATTGAGATATGTACTCTAATCAAGGATGCTTGGCAAAAGTTTCAAGACTTGTATGGTCAAGTTGATGAGATTAGGGGATATCTATTTAATAGTGATCTCACCATGTTAGATCCCAAGAACTTTGATACTATACAAGATTATGTCACTAAGGAAAAAGAGATGAGGGCACAACTCAAGGATTGTGACATTGATAAGAAGGATACTCCATTGATCTTCAATTTGATGCGCAAACTTCCACAAGAATATGCAGCATTTGTTTCTAGTTTCCAAACCCATAGGATGACAATAGGTTCAAGCTACACAATGGCTACATTTGAAGCTTTCGCTGAAATGTTGATGATGAAACAAACTAAGTTGATAAGCATGGGAATTCTTAAGGCTTCTAAGTCTCAAGCATTAGTGGAAAATCAAGGGAACAAAGGAAATCAATGAAAGGACAACTCAAACAAGAAGAAATGGCAATCAAAGCCTAAGGACAAAGCATCACCTTCTCCATGACAAGGAGATTCATCCTCTTCCAAGAGGGGCAACTCACTAAAGAGGGAGAGACCTACTTGTGCCTATTGTAAAAATTTTGGTCATGAGAAGTGTTGTTGTCATTCTAAGAAGATTGATGAGCTCACACACATCCTTAAAAAGCTTAACATTGATTTGCCTAATGCCTATAAGAAGGATGATTCATTAAATTCTACTTCCTCACAATCAAAAGGGAAAGGGAAAGCATTCATGGCTTCTACAAGTGGGAAGACTCACTCTTTTGGAACAAGAAAAGGAAAAGCTCTTTGTGCTACTACAAGTCATGATTCAGGGAGATGGCTTCTAGATTCAGGGGCTTCTCATCATATGGCATCTTCACAGTCTATGTTCTCTTCATTTGAGCCTTGCATCATGCCACAGATTTTCATGGGCAATCATACATACATTGATGTGATTGGGAAAGGGTATATTGCCATTGGGGATAACTCCTTCAATGATATGTTGTGTGTACCCCATTTGACAAACAATCTCCTTTCCATCTATCAAATCACACATGGCACGACAAATAGAATTGTGGAGTTCATACTTGAGTAAATTTTCATTAGAGACTTCGAGACTAGAGATATCATTGCAACTGGGGTGGTTGATCATGCATCTCGGTTATATTTCTTTTTAAATTTTTTTGATGATAATGATTTCACATATGATGATTCTTCACATGATAATCACATGATGGTTCATATTTGAGGAGAACTTTGGGTACTTGAACTTGGGGATTCTCACATGTGATTGCATTCTTGAGCCTTCTATTTCATCTCCTCCTATTGATATCACATCACCTATTGCACCTGATGATGCAAATAGTGCGACAGTTTTGCCTTCATGTGATTCAGTGTAGTAGGATATTTTATGTCTTCCAGCTTCAGATTCATGGGATGAGTACTTGACTAACATTGTAGGTTTGTTTGTGGAATCCTACATTGCAAATTTGGGATACATCATTGATGATATTCATCTTCTCTTTGATTAAGATGATCCTTCTTCTATTGTTGCGAGGGAACACTCTGACCCTCTTGTTCATTCTCTACATGATCATTCTTTCGAGTTTGATATGATTGTGGATTCTTATGTACATCAGTTGGAGGAGTTATCTTTATGCTTAGAGGAGACATGTCAGTCTTTGGCTATTGTTCTACATTCTTCTCCACTAGATCTTCAAGTGCCTTTTTCAGCAGTGTGGAGTAGTTTACCACCTTTGGAGGGGGTATCTTTCAGCAACGACATGGGGACACTTAAGAATTTTTCAGAGATTCATTTCATCATGAGTATTTTTGCTACATCTTGCCTTCATGATTGGGGAGACTTCATGGATACACCTTTGGTTTTGTTTCTTCCTAAGGGGAGGAACATTGTTCGACATTCATGGAGTAGTTTCTTCATTCATCTTTGAGCTTCTATCATTGATGCAAATTCTACATTGAGGGGGGGCTACCTAGTCTCTCTTCTTCTTCTCTCATATGGGAGGGACTTTTTCCTCACATGGGGTTTTGTTCTTCTCATACTTCTATGAGAGTTTCTTTGTATATGGTTTTCATCTCTCTTTTGGGGGAGGGTTTTTTCCCATTGGGTTTTTCTCTCTTTACCCGCTTTGTGAGAGATTTCATTGTATTAGTTTGCATGCATTTGCATTTGTACATGGGTACCTAACATGGCCTAATAGTCAGGACCCATCTTGCATTGCTTAGTTGGATTGTAGATTTAAGTTCATTCCCCTAAGTTTCACTTAAGGGGGGTTGTTGGTGTAAATAATTATTCATCATGGATATTATTACACCTTACTTTTTACTTAGGATAATGCATTTCATAGTAGTTTGAGTATGAAATGAATTATCCTTGGGATAGTGTGTGTAGGATAATTTCCACCTTTTATGGTGTTGATCTTGTTACTACTCTATCATATCCACTTATTGTGGAGTGATAATTCCACCTTTGGTGGGTGATCTACCTCATGTGGAATATTTTATTGTTTTTCCTACCTACGACACCTATTTCCTACCTACCCTTGTTTCTTATTGAGCCACATGTCATGTTTGTGTGCTCACATATCCATATTGCCTTGCCTATATATGCAGACTCATATTCATTGTATGTAAGAACTATTGATCTTTTGATCATCTATCTATTGATGAGGATACAGTTTATTCTTGTCCTATATTTTATCTCTACTTTGTACTTTTCATTGAGTTCTTGATCTTGGCAAAATCTCACATATATATGTATATAATATATGTACATATATATGTATGTGTGTGTGTGTGTGTACATAGATATGTATATATATGTGTGTGTCTATATATATATATATATATATATATATATATATATATGTATGTATGTATGTGTGTGTGTGTGTGTGTGTGTGTGTGTGTGTGTGTGTGTGTGTGTGTGTGTGTGTGTGTGTGTGTGTGTGTGTGTGTGTGTGTGTGTGTGTGTGTGTGTGTGTGTGTGTGTGTGTGTGTACATATATACACACACTTATATATGTCTATATGTACAAACATACACACAAACACACACACATGTAGACGTAGATGTATATGTATAAGTATATATATACATATTCAAATACACATACACATACACATACACATACACATACACATACACACACACAATATTTGTGTGTGTATGTGTATGTATATATTTATGTATATATACATATAAACATATACATACATACACACATGCATTACATAAATGTGCATTCGCGTGCACATACATACATACATACATACATACATACATACATACATATATATATATATATATATATATATATATATATATATATATATATATATATATATATATATATATATATAATTTTATTTTGAAAAGAAAATGGAAAAAAATCACAAGATTTTGAATGGAAAGACATGAATCATGTCTTCTTTTTATTATTCCCCTTCAACCCAAACTTTTAAGTTCTCATAAAATGTCAAGACCATATGTCACCCCATCTCAAACCCTAGCATACCTTACCTTGATGTTACTATTCTAATTAGGCAATAAAATATTAGGGGTTTTGGGTACCTTTGCATTTTGTGCAAAGATTCCTAATTCTTCCAAAACCTGATATATTAGCCTAATAAGCTCCTTATCCCTATTCCCTTTCAATTCCTAACTAATTTTGTAAGATCTCATAACCTTTTCATCTATTCTTGATTTCTTCTAAAGTCTTATATCCAAACCCTTTTCCCGTTCTCTCTTGCCTTGGTTCTTAGACCTCCAAGGATCCTTGGAAATTTTTAATCTCCTCCTCACATCCTTATTTCTTTTGATTCCCCAATCTCACTTACTTATTTCAGTATAGTCTAGATTTTTAGGATAACTTGTACTCATGCACTTTGTCTCATTTTCCTTTAGGTCTCTAATTTATTATATCCTTCCTTTCCACTATGTACTACTCATACTTGAGAGTTTAAACTCTCCATATACCTTTGTGTATGTCCTCTAATTACCTAAGAAACCCAAGATCTTGAGATTATTTATGCGATCAAAAGGCTTGACATCTCAATGCACTTCCCCCACCTAGCCTTTTATCCTTACAATACTTCTCAACTACAAAATGAATGGAACTTGACACTTGAGGGTTTCTTAGTAATTTTTTAGGGATTTAATTAATGTCTTGGCACACCAAACTAGAAGCTTTATCCATTTAGATAAAAGAGAACAATTTTTTAATGCCCTAATAGTATGAATAGGCTTGCTTGTAAGTGATTATATACTACAGATAAAAAATGGAGCATAATAGGTATGGGCACCCACATTGTTCCCACAAGTTCTAGACATTGGACATTTCTTGAAAGTATGCAATTCAAGATTTTTGGTAGGTTGTTCACTTCCATCTCTTTGATTATGACTTTCGAGGATGATATGAGAGCTTGAAATCTCATTGCTCAAGAGGTTTACAAAAAGAGGAAAAAAACTAGAGCATAGTGTTAGTTTGTGTAGCTTAGACAACTGTCATCTCCATTCCCAAGAATTAGTAAATAATTGTTTTTCTAGAACTTTGCTAGAGTCCAAACAATTATTTAATTAATTAATTGTTTCCTTTAGAGACATCTAGCGACCAATTAGTTATGGCTTGTTAGATTTTAATTAATCTTAGCCATTGATTGAAGATAAATCATGGCCATTGGTTTTTCAATGAGACTAGTATAAAAGGGGATAAATGGGCATTTAGAGAACACGCTTGAGAAGCATTTGAAATGATAGCAAATGGATTTGCATTCTTAGCAAATAGTTTTGCAATAATAGCAAGGGCATGGTGATAGTGTAGGAGACACCAAGAGTGGAATTTCAACAATAGAAATTGTGAGAAGAATTTCCGAAGAAGAACACTATCGAAGCTTTGCCAGTAAGAGGCAAGAAACTTATGTATCTCTTGATTTGCTGAAGTTTAATAAAATTCCTCATTTACAGTTTGTCGTTTTCCCTTCGGGGTTTTTCCAGGGACAATTTGTCCAAAAATATCGTGTTCATTGTGTAGCATATTTTCTTTCTGTGATTTTATTTGTGAAGTTGCAGTTGTGTTATTTTTCAATATTTGTTGTGAATTAATTTTTGACAATCAAATAATCCATATAAGATAGGAGATTAATAATCAATAGATGGAATAGAATTTTCACACATAGTAGAGTAATAAACTAGAGCATCTTCTTCTTTAGTGGCGATCAATCATGTTTGCAATATTTTATATGATATTTCCCTTTATTTTACGATATGGTCAATCAAATATGTTGATCAAGTGATCTTTATCATTCAACTAACATCTACATCATTCTTAGATATATTTAAATTAAATAATTTTAAATTATTTAATTGTCATTCTTCCCATTTCATCTTCTCTTTGATTGATTTCACTTTGATCATTCAATTCACCCAAATTGAAAATTCATTGTAGATTAAATAATTTATTAATTATCCTACCAGTGCCTGCACTGAGTGGAGATTGTAACATTTTCTATCAATAAAATACGGCTAAGGCCTTTTTACCAAAAAAAAATAATAATAATTTATTAATTATTTAATACCTAAACTATTATTTCCTCTTAAATTAAATAATTATTTAATGTATCATCAATTTATAAATCATCATTAATTAAATAAATATTTAATTAATTATTTCTCTTTTATCGATGAAATAAATAAATTTTATTTATCAATATTTAATTAATTATTTCTCATTTATGGGGGAAATATAAATTTTATTTATTTATTATAACTCACTAATATGCTAATTCTAACTCCCCTCAACTCTTACCTTTTTCTATTTCCATGTCCACTTACCTCTTACACCCTCTCCACTTATCACTCAACTTACCTATTTCCTCCTCCATTTAACTCACCCTCTCATGTGATCCTATCCCCCAATCTCTCAAATTTTGAGTTGATCTTGACCCTTTATCCAATCCTTAACATCTATAAATTTGAATCAAATCCTCATTTTCAACAACCACTATCCTCAATATTTTCTCACCATTATTATCATAATCCTTTACTTTCAATTTGCTTATGTGCACATGAAAATCTAGAGCCATTTTGCAAGAAGATTAAGAGGAAACAATAGAGATTCCACAAATTTGATGGCTTGATGTTTTGATTTGGATTTCATTTATGTTTTGAATTCATTTAGATATATTGGTTGTGTAGGCCTTTTTCATTGAATTGGAGTTTTTGGTTGCTCTAACAATTCTTTGCATCTTTTCCTATTTCCCACATGACAAATCCATCCTAATTTAGCCTAGTAACTCAACATAGTCCCAACCAAGGAAAATTAAAATCATGTTAAGGAGCGAATTGTGGAGCACAATAAAAATAATGGCACGAACACATATTTTACTATTTTATTCTATCATATGTGCACATACAGACTTGAGGTTTTCATAGGTAAAGGAGACAACTTCTACTAGGTGAACTAAGGTAGCTAGATATCTAAATTTTGCATCTACTAGCTACAAATTATCTAGCAGGGATCACAACTATTGGAAGAAGGAATTTAACAGATTACAATATTTTTAAACCTAAAAACAATAATATAACAATGTAAATGAATAAATAAATAAATAAAAACCTAGAATAGATGCATCCCACTGATCTTTTCACCAATGAATGAAGCTAACTTCTCTCCTCACTCACCTTTGTCTTTATTAAAAAATATCTTACCTTCCCTACCCACAAAAATTCATTTTTTAAACCAATTTTAGAAACAAAGATAATTATGGTGTATCAATGCAAGGCATTCAACTTAAATGAAGATACAGAGAGGGACTATAGCCTCCCTTGAGTGGCCTACTCCATTGATTCACAATGTCTTCTATAATGACCATCAAAGGGAACAATCAATCAATAAAGAGAGCTAATTTAAATCTTTCCTTATTTTCTTTCTAATTTAGTAATAATATTATTATATTATTATTCTCATTTATTTTGATTTATTCACGCATTTAATTTAGCAAACTTCCTTTAGTCATTCTTAGGCTATACCTAACTTGGATTATAGTTGTTTTAAATGTCTCCAAAACATAATTGGGATGATTGAACAACTAAAATTGAATAGGTTTTTAGGTTCCTTTGAGTTTAGAGCTCAAAAGTTCTCTTGAACAAATTTGGGATGTCTTCATTCGCGATAGTTTTTCTTGCAAATATGGAGTCCCTTCTTCCTAACATTGCTTCCCAGTATGGACCTCTCACTTAATTTCTATTTGCTTGAGTTTCCTTTTCAATTCCAAAATTTACATTGTCATCCAAAAATTCAGCTCGGGCATCAAACCCATTGATGAAGTAGTCATGAAAGTGAAGGTGGAGAAATGATACACCCATGCAGTTCTCTTTCATTACAATATTTTCTATTATGTTAGTCACTATAGATAGTACTTGCAAACATGAGTTAGCAAGAAAAGTTGGAGAGAGCTACTCATGAATTATGACACATAAGAGAAAAGTATTACATACAAAAGTTCTTGTCGACATTACAAAAAATTGATTTCCCATTGTCTATAATTTCCATCTAAGAATGTGTTTTCTAATTTTAAATGTCAGTGATATATTTGTAATATTCTTAAAAATTATTTACTTCAT
Source organism: Cryptomeria japonica (assembly GCF_030272615.1). NCBI lineage: Eukaryota > Viridiplantae > Streptophyta > Pinopsida > Cupressales > Cupressaceae > Cryptomeria > Cryptomeria japonica. The sequence continues at coordinate 329,272,376 of NC_081407.1, forward strand.
ATTTTAACAAGGGATGTAATGCCTCAAGTTCCTGCCAATAGTGTTCATAGAAGAGGCAAGAGGGAGATAAATTTGTAGATGGGAAAGATGTTCAAAAGAGGAGAGTAAGATAGATATGGAGAAATAGAGATAGAAAGAGGGAGATAATGAGAGAGGGGGAGATAGAGAGGTTGAATGGTAAAGATATATGCTGTGATATATAGAGCGAGGTAGAGAGAGGGAGAGAGAGAGAGAGAGAAAAAAAAATACATAAAGGTTGTTATCATTTGTTTAGATTAGTTCTAAAGTAAAATAAATGAAATTGTATCATTTCCTTTGTAGGCATTCCACAATACTAACAAGTGGTGAAGTGTAAGAGTGTGAATATGTTAAGAAAAACTCTTACCTTTTATTTTAAATTTGAAATCATTTAAATACCAAAGTATTAAAATTTCAAACATAATATTTAATAATAAATATAGATATAAAAATTTAAATGAATTATTATGTTTTATTTGTTGTTCACATGGATTTTCTTACTCAAACATAGTCTTTGTTTTGTTTTAATAATGCATTGATATATTAGAATTAAATAAGAAGACAAATAAATAAATGAACTAGCTTTGTGTCATTTATTTAGTTTAAATTAATACTTTCATAATAAACAATTTATTTTATTTTTGTTTCAATTTAGAAAATATCTAAAACTACCAAATAATTTATTTATTTTTTAAAAAATTATTAAAATTTGGATAACAAATTTCATATGTATAATAAAACAATATATTTAACTTTTTTTAATGAATATGACATATGCAGATGGTTTTTAAAGTTAAAATTTCATTTACATTCACTCACTGGACTAAGTTTTATAATAAAAATTTTATTATTAACTTTTCAATAACATTGTTGATTATTTTATTATTTATCATGTTTAATTCTACTTCTACACATTCTTTAAAAACAATAAGAAAAATAGTTTTCTTTTAACTATTCATTAATAATCTATTCATATTGTATTTTATGATTGTTCAAACCCATTTTATATTTAACTTCATTTAAATTAAAATCCTTCACAAATTTAAATTAACTTTATGTTTAACTTTATTTAAATTAAAATCAATTATTATATTTTTACTTTTAAAATATTTACATAAAATAAAATTATTATGATAAAAATTGATAACAAAAATTAACTCTCGGATATTTTTATAATTAATATACAACTAATTTTTTAAATAAATAATATAACTTTATCAATAACATTTTTTAAATTAATGGTGGAGCGGAGCGGGCGATCAAGTTTCCGGAAACACGAGGGCTTCCGCTATAGTGGTGGAACTGGGCATCGATGGTCGTTTAGGAGGAACTCCAGTCATGGTTGGAAAGATAATCATCACCATCAACCGCTGCAATTTTTTTGGTCATGGAAGGCTCTGGAGAATACAAAGTATTGGAACAGAGTGAGAGAAGATAGACCTAAATCTCCATGAATGCAAAAGGCAGGTTTTTTTCAGGGATATCGAGACTTTGGCTCTGGCCCAAAAGTGGACTTCAGAATAGTGCAGAAGAAGTTCTAGCGACCGAAACTCTCCATAGAAGCAGCTAGGGTCCTAGAGGTAAACCCTAATGCTGAAGTTAGTAGAGTAATGTTTGTAGGATTTCAACTAATGCATGGAAGGATTCGCTGAGTTTTTTGTCTGATAAAGCCCTTTTCGTCAAATGGGGAGGACTATGGCCGACTTTTTCCAAATTTAGGAACTGGTGTGACAAAAATTGGGGGGAGGGCATGGACCTCAAAATGCTAGGAAATGGCCACTATCAAGTAGTCTGCCCGACTGCATAGGATAGAGACTAGATATTAGAGAATGGACCTTTTTTTCTTGAAGGCAAAGGATAAAATATCCTAGTTGAAAAAACCCCCATCTGGATTAAACTACCAGCCCTTCCATAGGAGTATAAGGATACGGAGACACTGAAACAAATAGGTGACCATTTGGGGGAATTTATAATGTCTGAAGAACTTGTCAACCCCTCTGATTTCAGCTTGGTCTCTAGACTATGCATTAACTGGCAGGCAGTTCACAATCTTCCTAACACACTAGAGATTAAAACATTGATGGGGATATGGAAACAAAAAGTTATGCTAGAGGAAAACATGGAATCATGGGTAAAATGCACCATCAAAATCCATCCAACGGGCTTCTATCAAAAAGAAAATAAAGGAAAAGATGTGATGCAATACCATTTACAGAAGGAGATGATTAGAATGTCAAAAGGCTATCATGGAGAATGCCTATCGAATGAAAAAGATTGGGAGATTCAATCTCTCACAAAATATAGAAGAAATTTTGTAGAGATACTCCAAATGGACAAATATGACTCATAGAAGAATGTCATTGATGAGTCTTTTGTCTCGGAGGCACACTCCTTTGAACTCTATAACAAGGAAACCGGGCTTAGGAAGTCAAGAGCAGATCAGTTTTTGAGTGCAATAGAGGGTATAGATGCCAACTCAGAGAGATGTGCTATGGAAGTGGAATGGTTTTTGGAGGACATAAGAGTGGAGGTAAACAAGTCTATATCTATGGAAGATAGGACTTCCACTGAGGACAACAAAACCCCAACTATTCAGATCTACGAGGACAATGCTCAGGACACACACCAGGTGGACGGGATGATGACATCCCCTCCAAACTCAATGAAACATGTGGAGGACACCATTGTTTGGAACAACCAAGAGACTATTATAGCTCCTAGTCTCGAGTACTCTCCGAGCAATTTAGAAAGGATGTGAAGAATTACAAACCCTCTTGTGGAGGATCCAGTCTTCAAAGACATTCAAATCTATCCAATAAGAAACCTGGACAACTCTTTTGAAGGTGTAGAAGATAGTGGAGGGAATCTATCAGGGTTAGAATATGATTTCGAGACATCAAGATCTCAGGATGGAGATAATGAATTGGGCCTTTCAGTCTTAGCTGGAACTCATGAAAAGCAATCACTGGAGATAACCTTGTCTCTTCAATCAAAAGCCAAAGTGGGAGAGAAAAAGAAAAGAGGCACAAAATCCAACAAGTTTAATTTGGAAATGGCGGAAAATGCAGCAGACCAAAGCAAATTGAAATCGGGAAGAGGCTATGCCTTTTCCCGGGGGCAATGAGGACCCTATCGTAAAATGTTAGGGGCTGCAATGCCCCTGACAAGATATGCTTGATCAAACGATGCCTTGATCAAAGATTAAAGATGAAGATGGTAGTGCTTTTTCTTTTATAGGAAACAAAGATTAAAGATGAAGATGGTAGTGCTTTTTCTAGGAAACTTCAAACTTGGAAATGTAGTTTGGTGGGAGCTCAAGGTACCTCTAGAGGCCTTGCAGCTCTTTGGAAGGATTTGGTGATGGATTTGGTTGTTATTAGAGGAACTCAGTGGTGGTAGTGGTTGAAGATAAATTCAATGCAGCTTTAGACAATTTTTTTCCTCATCAACATCTATGGGCCCAACAACACAAACATCCTCATCAACATCTATGGGCCCAACAACACAAACATGAAAGTGCAAATATGGAATGAGTTGTGAGAAATATTGAGGAATGATAGGGAGAACTTATTTATCCTTGGAGGGTATTTTAATGCTCTGCTTTGACCTTCAGATAAAATGGGTGGTGTTCGTTGGAATAGGCAGAGCCAAAGAAACTTCAGCTCTTTTGTCATGAGTTTAGGACTAATAGAAATTCCTTTTAGAATGGGGGAGTTCACCTGGACCAATAGGAGGAGTGGTTTCCTAAATATCGCTGAAAGATTGGACATATTTTTTATAGCTGGAGACTGGTCGGAGAGTCATTGGAATAGTCAAGTAGAGATTCTACCTATTATGGGGTCAGATCATTATTCCATTTGCCTAAGAATTCAAGAAGACAATGCCCCAGAGAGATGCCCTTTCAAATTTGAGGCAATGTGGCTCCGGGATAGCAACATAAGAAACTTAGCTGAACAATGGTGGAAGCACAATCCGAACAATCCAAGTAACAAAGCTTTCATTTTCTTCAAAAAACTTCAGTTTTTAAAGGAACAATTTAAGATATGGAATAGAGAAACTTTTAGGAATATTTTTAAAGAGACGACAGAATTTGAAGAGGACTTAAAAACTCTACATGAACAAATCATTAGCCAAGGAATGGATGAAGAACTCTTTAAAAAAGAGAAAATGCTAAGCAAAGGATATTCGGAGGTGTTAGCAAGAGAGGAAATCTATTGGAGACAAAAGTCTAGAGAAACTTGGTTAAAGGATGGAGACAGAAATACAAAAAATTTCCATACTTCAGTCAAAGTTAGAAGATCCCACAATAAGATTTTTTTATAAAAAACAAAGAAGGGGAGATAGTTTCAGATCTAAAGTAGATAAATCAAGAGGCAATTAATCATTTCTCAGAAATTTTCAAAGGAATGGGAAATCAGGATGAAGACATGCCTCAAATTTTGGGGGTCATTCCCGCATGTGTCAAGGAAGAGCACAATAAAAGGTTAATGGAGCAGGTATCAATGGAGGAGGTAAAGCTTGTCATCTTTAGTTTAGGGGTGGACAAATCCCTAGGGCTAGATGGATTCCCAGCTCTCTTTTTTCAAAAGTTTTGGGACATCTTGGAAGAGGAAATTCTTGGGGTTGTGGAGGAATCAAGGAAGGGAGGTTTTGTTTTAAAAGATTTCAGCAATACTTTCATAGCCTTGATTCCAAAGAAGGCAAAAGTAAATTCCTTTGATGACTTCAAGCGGAGATCCCTTTGCAACACCATATATAAAATCATTTCTAAAGTCATGGCAAACAGACTAAAACCAGTTTTGGATTTAGTTATATCAAGCGAGCAAAGTGGATTTGCTCCAAGCAGATCTATCTATGAAGGAATAATCCTTGCCCATGAAGTTGTTCATTCCATTCAGACAACAAAGACCGAAAAGATGATGATTAAGGTGGATATTAGGAAAGCCTATGATGAGGTGAATAGGGACTTTCTCATGAAAGTCCTTTGGAGTTTTGGTTTCAACAAGGAATGGATAGCTTGGGTGAAAAGTTGTATCAACTCCCCAAGATTCTCAGTCATAATAAATGGAAGCCCCCAAGGCTTTTTTGAATCAAAGAAAGGCATAAGGCAAGGTGATCCTCTCTCTCCGTTTTTGTTCATCATTATGGCAGAAGTGCTTGGGCATTTTATTGCTAAGAAATGGGTTGAAGGGGTTTGGAAAGGTGTTCAAATTGTAGCAGGAGTGAACCCAATAACACATTTGCAATTTGTAGATGACACATTTCTAGCTAGAGATTCTTTCACAAGGGAAGCCAAGGTAATGAAAGAGACCCTGGATAAATATGAAAAATCTTCAAGTCAAAAAGTAAATTGGAATAAATCTGAAATATCTTTTTCAATGCTTGTAAGCAGAGGGAAGTTTACAAAATCTTGGGCATGAAGGTGGGCTCTCTACCAGGTAAATATTTAGGAATTCTTTTCTTTGGAGGAGAAAATAAATCGAATTTGTGGAAGAATCTAATAGATAGTTGTATTAATAAAATGGATGGGTGGAAAAGCAGATGGCTTACATCAACTGGCAGAATTTTAATGTTGAAGACAGTAGTGTCAGCTATTCCTATTTACTTTATGATGTGTCTAAAATTTCCAAAAAAGGTCATTAATTCAATACAAAAAAGGATGAAAATATTCTTTTGGAATGGGGCAAATGATCAGGAAAAAATCCCACTATTGGCATGGGATAAAATATGTTAGGCTAATATTAGAGGGGGTGCTGGATTGAGAGACTGGCATAAAATGAACACTGCCTTGGGGGATAAATTGGTGTGGAACATTTACACTAATCCAAATCAGATGTGGGTTAAAGTGTTAAGAGAAAAATACTTAGATTCTCTAGAGGATCATAGAGTTTTCACAATTCGCAACCCTCCTAAAGGGTCTTCTATTTGGAACTTCATAATGGATTATCGTAGGGTGGTCACGGACCATCTAACATGGAAGATTGGAAAAGGATCAAATACTAAGTTTTGGGAGGATTCTTGGGAAGGATTCTTTGCAATAAAAGATTTAGGAGACTTCTCAGAGACAAAGGATCATTTCATGCAACTTTGGGGAGACAAAGTAAAGGATTACTTGAGATGCATTGAGGGTGAAATAGGAAAGGAATGGGTTTGGAAGGACTTTTTGACAACAAGTCTATCAACTCAGTTGTAGCAGAGGCTTAGGGATGTTCTGGAGCAGAGGAAGATCTTTCTCACAGGCATAGAGGACAAAGTGATTTGGTGTGGAACAAGGGATGGTAAATATTCAGTGAAATTGGGCTACCAATTTTTGGAAGGAAGGGAGGTGAGCCACTCAAGAATATGGGACCTTTTTTGGAGTAAATAGTGCCTCTCGAAAGCTGGTGCCTTTGCATGGTTAGTTGTTAAAGTTAGAATCCTAACAGGGGAAAGAAGAAAGAGGTTTGGTTTTGTGGGTCCAACCAAGTGTGTGATGTGCAATCATTCGAAGGAGTCGGTTGATCATTTGCTTCTAAACTATGAGGTTGCATAGAGGTGCTAGTCTAATCTTCAAGGGAATTTAAATTGGTAGGGTCCTCTTCAATACTCCCTAAAAGATGTTTTTGAAAGTTGGCCGAGTTAACCTAGTAAGTCGACCCTCTCATGTGTCTGGAAAATTATCCCCTCAATAGTAATATGGGACATCTGGAAAGAACATAATAGAAGAATTTTCCAAGATAAGACTGAGGATGGGAGGAGGTTACTGTTAAGAATCAACAAGGCTATTGAAGAGGTGGTAGACTCAACGGCATCCCAAGCTTTCTCACTATCCAACCCCTTCACTTTAATGGATAGGAATATTCAAAAAGCTTGACTAGGAATTAAAATAAGACATGGATCTGTGGCAAAAAATAAGGGACAAGGTAATAAAATACTAGAAGCTCAATGGAAGCCTCCAAAGAAGGGTTGGTTTAAAGTAAATTTTGATGGGGCAGCCCAATTTTCCAGAAGCTTAGCAGGAGCAGGTTTTGCAATGTGGGATGACAATGGAGAGCTAATCAAATTTGGAGCCAAAAGACTTAGGAAGAGCACAAACAATGAGGCTGAAGTGCAAGCTACTCTTCTTGCGATTGGATTAGCGAAAAGAGAAGGTGTTCGAAATCTCCACCTTGAAGGTGATTCCCTAATTATAATCCAGGCAATAATGAATGGGGAGATAAAAGCATGGTATCTTCAAGGCTTCATTGCAATAATCATAGAGGAGATAAAATATTTTGAAAATTTTTAAGTTAGTCATATTCGAAGAGAAGGCAATCAGAGTGCTGACAGACTATCCAAATGGGCTTTGTCTTTTGATTTAGAAGGTGAAGTTAAATTGGAAGACTTCCAAGGGATCACATCTCTGGGAGATGTGACAATGTAATGAGTGGATGTTAGGCATGGGACGAGTGATGTCAGGAGGATGATGTCACCTTGCAGCATTTTAAGCATGGCTCCCCTTCTGGGGAAGATGATTTGAAATCTTGCATAGGTCAAGAAATGATGACCCGTTAAAATTTTGGCAACAAAGGTTGGAAATAGTGGTTTTTCTAGGATGATCAACTTGTCATGATGTCCTTCTCATTAGAAAACATTAAATGCCATCATTAAGATAAGTGATCAAGTGGAGATTGAAGGTGAATGTAAGGAAACCCTGAGGTGGCAAGAGGTGCATCAACATGATTAGCAAGACGACATGTTACACAAACAACCAAGACCCATGCAAGGTCTATAAAGCTGAGGGCGGCTGTGTTAATTAAGGTAGTGTGTGAGGCGAAGATATCAAAAAATATCTAAGAAAATAAGAGGAGATTTTTCAAAATTTAGGAAGTTCATATTTCGAAATCATGGAGGCAAACTTCACAGTAACCACCAAAAGCAGCAGAAGGGATTCAAAGGAGCCATGAGCAGAGATAGAATGTCTGGGCTGCTAAGATTCAAGGATGCCAAGATGATCAACATGGTGATGGAGGTTGTGGGACCTTTTTTTATGGAGAATGTCCCATGATGGAAGGTTAACATGGAGATCATTTCAATGGTAATAGCTTGGGGTTTGGAAATTGGTGAAAACACAGACACAGTAAAATAGGTAGTTACATCCATTTTTGAAGATGTAATGGTCGAAGGTTTGGATTCCATTCTGGAATGGGCAATGCCTAGGGTTGGTTTTGATTACTCTAAAGGCTTTGCAGAAGCTAAGGATGCAGATGAATTCGGCATTGTATCTTTCGTTTGATGGATAGTGAAAGTTGACAAGGAGGCATATGTTTTAGAAAGGACGGGAGCTTGGGAGAACCTTAAGCAGCTTATTCTAAAGCATGAGCAAGAAGAAAATGAGCTGACATGAGCATGGTTGGAGGCTCATCCTAAAGGCAAGCGTTCAGGGGTGAGGAAATGAAGATCTTTTTCGACAAAATCCACAGAAGGTGTTGGAGAAGCTCCGTTTTAGACTGAAAGGAAGGTTAATGTATACAATTCAGTCATGACTGGTGTGAAAAGATAGTAATAGTTGGTCATTTACTATTCCTAGTTTAATAGGCAGATTATAGATGCTTTTTGTCTCTGAAAATTCTAGTAGGGTCTGGGTGGTTTTTTGGATATATGTCACGGGAATGCATCCCACCCTTTGGGAAGTCGTGAGAGTTGGACAATATGGAAGGGGCTTTTTTGTTTAGATGTTTTTTGGATGTCAAGGCTATGGTGAATATGGGTATTGTATGTAAGAAAAAGACTATATTCGGGCATATATGCAGTTTGAAAGCCTGGATTTTGCTGATGTAATCTCTATATATTATAATGCAATAAAAACAATTATTATCGACCAAATAAAAAACATTTTTAAAACATGGATAATTTCTAACTTATTATTCATATTAAATATAAATTTAATAAAGCTACACAGGTGCATCTATTTGGATTTTTATTATTATTTCAATCACATTTTTATTTTAAAAAGGTATGTGTGCTAGGTATTATCTGTTCCCATTTTATGGTCAAATAGAAAACACAAATGAAAAAATTATTGAGATTATTGAAATGCTCATGTCAAATGTAACAAGAGACGCAAAGCGTCAAGTTCCTGCCAATGTGTGGTAAGTTGGAGTAGATGAAAGTAGAGAGGAAGATAGAGGGGGAGAGGAAGAGGGAGATAAATAGATAAAATAGATTTATGTAACTTATATGTCTGGTAGATTCAAGGATACAAGTGTATGGAGACCAATAAAAGATAAATTATTACATAAGAAATATGTGAATAAATGTGCCATGCCCACAATTTATGCTCGCAAAAGAGAATAGTAATATAAATTATAATAGTATCTCTAACAAATAATTTCATGTCATGTGGACTATAAGGACTGTAAGATATCCACAAAATAGATATATATTAAAAATATTATAGGAAAATTGAAGCAAATACTATTGGTAGATGCAAAGCCAAATGAATGTGAAATCATAGGCTATAATAAGTGTAAGATATACATAGTGGATTTCTTTAAAAAGTTTTAGAAACTTTCAAGCAAACATATTTGATAGATGCAAAGAAAAAAATCCACAACCTTCATCAATGTAGCACCCCTTCTTGATCGAACTTATTAGACTTATACTTTGTTGCTGTTTACTTTTCAGTTGATACATTACTACTAAACATTATTTAGACTTATTTGATATTATTTCATGCTTTAACTGGATATGGGATGTATGCTTTATTACAGTATTTCAGTACTTGGGATTAGTTCTATTTTTATGGATTATTGTCATGGACTGACACTTTTACCTTACATATGCGATGTGTATTTATATGTTGCATTTTTGCAAGTGTATTGGATGCGAGGGGATGATTTTCCTTCACTCACTTCAGTGAGACAGGGTACGTCACGATTCTCCTCCATTGGTGTGTGTGTCATGTATTCTATATTTGTATATATACATGTGTGGTTCGATGATGCATGATATTGTAGGTACAAGTACTGGGTAGGTACGGGGTATCATCTCCACCTGGCTTCACAGGTCTGAGTGTGCCTTATATGTCTGATGGGAGTGGAGGAGATAGTTGTGGACCCTAGTTCTTACTCTCAGTTTACTCATGTGAGTGTCGTCAGTTGGTCGTCCTTCCCGTTTGTTCGACCTTTGAGTCTTGTTCATTTGACATTTTCAGCCTTCATGTGGTTTTCTCGGTTTGCATGCCCTTGTGGGTTCGATTATTATTTGAGTTTATGACGTCATTTCATAGTTGGTATAATTAATTTATGTATTATTATGCCTTTGTGTTATGGACTTAGTTAATTGAGTGCAGTTATTAGATTTAAATTAATAATTGCTTTATATTGGAAAAGTGACTATATTTAAATCAAGTAGAAAAATAAAATAGATAAAGTTAGTTGCATACTATTGCTTTTAGATTTAAAAAAATTAAGATAGAGTTAAATTATTGTTTTTTCACTTTTTTAGAAAAGTTAATTAAATTCCATGGAGAAAGAAATGAATTTTTCAAAATGATGAAATTCTCATTTACCTTTTTGAAGGAAAATAGAAAACTAAATTTTATTATTTAAATTATTTTGAATGGGAAAACATTTGAACCTAAAAGTTTAGGTTAAAATATTTTCCTATTTATTCCTGTGAGTGTTGTGGAAGAGGGATGCATATTTTTGGAGAAGGCAAAATCTGGAGATTGTTTGGGAAGAAGGTTTTGGTTTTGGTTTGGAAATTTGGTTGCAGGATTGAGGCTCTCCTACAAATTTCTTTGTGTAAAGCTTCACAAGTTGGATAGTCCCTACCTTATTTGTTTAAAAAAAATTATATTTCTTCCCCTTCTTCTAGATGTTGTGAAAAAAATTGATTAAATGATTGCAGTGGTTTTGAATTAGTTGTTATGAGATTTATTGAGAATTTCAGTCCATTTTTTATTAAAAATGCAACTCCAATCTCTTTCTGATTTATTTCATGTTAAGTTTTTGGTTTAAAATCAATTCTTCCATTTTTGTTTATGAATGGAATTTGATTTCCTATTTATTTTAGTTTTTAAATTTGTGAAATTGGGGGAGTTATGTTGGCAAAATTTTGCCAAAATTTCCCCCTTGTGTCTCCAATTGATTAAATTTCTTTCTAGTTGTTTCAAAGTTGGAGGAAATTCTGAGTTTAAATTCCTCTTATTCCATCCTTTTTTTGGTCCAATTTTTTTATTGTGGCTTGTCAATACCTTGGTTTTTCAGCCAATTGGGTTTATGGAGAAATTTTTTGTAAAAGAAATGGATATTTGCCCTCTTTGTTTTGTCACAGAGTTTGGTTGTTTTTATGATTTTCTTTACCAGTAATTAATTTGTGTAATTTTAGTTTTATTCCTTTTTAAAATTATTATTATGCTGTGATTTTTTTTTACTCTGTTGTCTCAGAGTGGGGAAATTGAGATTTTAATATCTCTGTTAAATTTTTTTTTTAAAGTTGAGATTTTAAAATCTCTGTGAAGAGTTAAAAATTTAATTTAAAATTTAAGAAAAAAATGGATTTTTTGAGGGTGTGTGGCGGGGAGCTGGGCTCAACCCAGCCATGCACCCCCACGAGCAACTTGCTGCTCCCCCCATGCGTGGGTTAGCAGTAGTGCTGCTACCTCATACATGGAGTAGCAGGTGCTGCTACCGCGTTAATGGGGTAGTAGCAGCTGCTACCACATATACGCGGTAGCATGTTATTGTTGCAGTGGGGGGCCATGGGCCCCATCGCTCAGCCTTCTTTTATTTATTTATTTTTATTTTTTATTATTAAATAATTTAATTAATATTTATTTTTAAAAAGTTTTTTTTATTATTATTTTTTTAATATAAAAAAATAATAGTAATTAGATTATTAAGTATTTAGTTATTTCAAATTAATTGGGTATTAAAATTTATTTTGTGGGAAATTAAATTTTTATTTTATTATATATATTTTAAATGTGATATATTTATATGGTATATATTCGAAGAATATATATATTCATGTACTTATATTATATAATTATATATATTTGATTTGGAATTTAATTTATTTTACTGAAATCATTTAATTGGGTTTATTTGTAAATTAATCATGAATATATGTTAGGGGGTAAATTTTATGTGGTTAAATTTAGCCTTATTGGACGAATGACAACTCTGAATTTCATTTTAATATAGTTGTATTTTCTAATTCTCTGGAATATCTTTAATTGCAAGTATTTAATGCTTTTGGTTGTTTAAAGAAAAGATTGTCTGTATTAGGATCTTAGTGTAAATGGTACTTGTAGTCAAATCTTATTTTCATTGCAATTCTGGTTGAGTTGCCATTATGTCGTATAGTTGTTATACCCCTTGGTTAGGTGTTGTTGTGTAATCCTGTTGATGTGATCCATTGTGTGTTATGTTCCAATGGTCAATCCTGGGTTATTTATTTGTGCATCCTTCACATGTATTTTGTCAAGTTTATATATGGTTGTTAGTTTCGCCATAGGGTTCTCGTAGAGAGACCGTACCTGATAGTGTCCTATAAGAGAGTGGCTTTCAAGCGGGGGCCACACCCAAAGTGGTTCGCAGGATAACCCCTCGAAAGTCAATTAATAAGTGATAATCTAAAAATTCATTGGGGGGGTGGGTAGTTATAAATCTAATTAAGATATTGCACCCTGCACATGGTTGAGTGCTCGTATAGGCTCAAGGTGTAGTGGAAAGGCCTGGAATGACAAACTTACCCCCTTGTCTTCATGAAAGGTTGGTAGGGTCCGCATGATGCTTAGATGGAGCTAGGGGTTTGGGAAAGGTCACCAGGATAACCCAAGATGGGGGTTGGGACCTATGGAGGCCTACCTAGGGTAACCATCTTAAGCCATGTGATGACACTCTCTCTTTAGGGTCACTAGTATTTTGTGAGTCGAGCCACATGAGTATAGTGGATTCTTGATGTACTGTTGTACTTGTCTTGTTTTTCTTGCTTGTGGGTCTTTTGCTATCTCCTAGCACGGTGGGGTGGTTCCATTTTGGGATCACATGGTCGGGTGGTAGTGCCGCTTCCCATCGGATATTCTGGTTCATACCTTCATGCGAGGATTGGCTTCGCTAGTGTACCTTTGGTTAGTGATTCATGTATCAACTCATGTTTGTGATTATTGTACCTTTGAGACCCATGAGGTCATTGTATTAGTAAACTATGTAACCTTGGCATTGTAATTATGTATTTCATTTGTGCTATTGGAAGCCATGTAATTATTGAATATTATAATCTTAATTCAGTGGAATGTATGTTATTTCAGTTATCTTTATGCCTATGTGTAAATGCTTCATTGAAAATGAATATATTGTATCACTTTAAATCTTTCTATGTGAAACTCAGTTTATGAATATGATGTAATTTTATTGCAATTGAGCTCTCTAATTAGATGGATAATTGGATTAACATTATTATGTTGTTTTAGTTATGAAGTAATCTTCGTTGGTAACCCTTTAGGATGTCATTGTTAAACTTTCGCTTGTGTTATTAAACTTGCAATGTTATAATTAATGCCTAAATCTTTTTTTTTTAAAAATTATTTCACCCTTTAGTTGCCTTACAGTGTTGCATTCCTTTAGGTTTCCTGGTGGGGAATTACAATCAATGTCCTTATTTTCTTTTATTAGAGATTTGGAACAAGGTGTGTATGCCCATCAAAGCATAATATAATATGAAGATGAATTTTCACAAATATTATGTTTGCATATACCCCTTTTGAAACCTATGCAAAATGTGGGAGATAAAGAAATCATTGAACTATTTGACACAATTCCTCAAGAAGCTATGATTTAATGGAATGCCTTCTAATTAGAAAAGTTGCATTATTACCAAGATAACAATCTCTTAATTTATTTGTGTCTATTATGTTGTAGCCAATTTGAAAACCTGTGTGATACATTAATTTCAATGACCGCCATGTTTTTAAGTAATTGATAATTTTAGATTTATTTTACAACTTTATAGTATTTACCAAAATGATCATTTTTTTATGAAATCATAAATCATACCATCAAAACAAAAAATATCAAAATTACCAACTCTGCTTATTTTTTAAAATAATTAATAATCAAATTTAAATAAAGTGATAGCGAGAGGAAGATGAAGGGGGGGAGAGAAATAAACTGCTAGAGCTATAAAGTAGGAGAGATAAAGTGAATGAGATAGAGGTAGAGATAATAAGAGAGAGAGAGAGAGGGGGGGCGGGTTATAGAGGCAAGTAATAGAGAGAGGAAGAGAGAGAAAGGTAGAAAGATAGAGATAAGGAGGGGGATATAGAGAATGTGTGTGGATGAGTGAGAGAAATATAGAGACATAGATAGATGTGTATAAATAGATAGAGGGAGAGGGATGGAGGGAGAGAAATTGAGTGGAGAGAGAAGTACCATGAGATTTAGGAAGAGGGAGAGAGATGTAGGGAGAGAAATTAAGTGGAGAGAGAAGTACCTTGATATTTAGGAAGAGGGAGAGATAGGGATAGAAAGTAGGGGTAGATAGATAGATATAACTTGGGAAAGATAGAGGGGAGGAGAGGGGTATTTTAAAATGATAGCATTATGAAAATCGATTATTTTCTTAATATAGAATTAAATAATTATACATTATATTTCTTATTTATTACATCCTATTATCTATCCATGAGTCACCTATATGTTTCATTTTTTTGTTGTGTGATAGTGAGAAGGAATTTGTCAAGCGTAATTGGACTTTGAATCTATGAAAGATGACATATTTGTGCATTTACTGTGGATATCAAAAAATGTAAGCAACACCTAATCCTTTAATTGAAGAGATTTATTTTAATTTGATAACTACATATAGATTGGACAAAACAAACCTAGCACACTTAAAGAAATAATATCTTATTGTTAACTAAAAAAATAAATTAAATATGAAATCAATTTTAATCAATTCATATTATATTTATCTCTAGGGAAAATTACTTAAGATAAATAATTATAATCTAAATTAATTCTAATAACTTTTAATTATTATTTCCAATTTCATAAAAAAATACATAAATAATTAAAATAACTTTCAAAGTTAAATCTAAATTAAAAATTATAATACAACAAAGTAAATGCAAAGTCAAAATATATCGGAATCTAAATATTAATCAAAATAATAATTTTGAAAAAAAAAAGAATAATAAACATATTAAATTAATAAATAATAAAAAAAGTTAAAGTTAATTGTTAATTTTTTAGAATTGAAATATCAATTAATATATACCTACAAATTGTAATTAATATAATTAATATAGCATAACAATATCGACATTAATTGAAAGATAAACTTAATATTAATATTAACAAATGAAAAATATTATAAATTGAAACAGTAATATAATTAAATTCTTAAATATCAGACCCGTTCATGGGTTCCCCAAGGTTAATCCTTTGCATGCTCCTCTGGATGGGCAGACAATGAAATGGTCAAAACCAGAGAAGGGGTGGGTGAAAATAAATTTCGATGAGGTGTCAAAAGGTAATCTAGGGACTTCAGGTGCAGGATGTGTGGCATGTGATGATAAAGGGAATATCCTCTTTATTGGTGCAAGAAGGCTATAAGATGGCACTAATAATGAGGCGGAGGCTCAAGCAGCCTTACTCACAGCTGATCTGGCAGTAAATATGAAGGTGACTAAGGTATAGTTGGAGGGTGACTCCCAAATTGTAACCAAAGCTATGATCAAAGGCAATACACCATGTTGGAAATTGAATAAATATATACATAGCATAAGTGAAAAGCTAAAATCTTTCCAAAATTATTGCATCTTGCATGTGAAAAGAGAAGGAAATGTCATTGTAGATGGTCTATCAAATTAAGTGTGTGAGCTCGCGCTAGGGGAAGTGAGGTGGTGGGACAACAAAGAAGATATAGTGAGATGGAGTTAAGGCTTCTTGCCAAGTTGGTACGTCAGCAAATTCAAATCTCATGTTAGAAGGTCGACATTTCATCTAAGTAAGGTCACATAAATAAGCATTTATTGCTGAATGCTTTATGAAATGGATGCGGTGGTGCAGTGTGTTGTCTTGAATACTAATTTAGGTGTTCTTGCACATTTAATGAGAAGAGTGTGTAAGTTGGT
Source organism: Cryptomeria japonica (assembly GCF_030272615.1). Classification (NCBI taxonomy): domain Eukaryota; kingdom Viridiplantae; phylum Streptophyta; class Pinopsida; order Cupressales; family Cupressaceae; genus Cryptomeria; species Cryptomeria japonica. The sequence continues at coordinate 329,288,499 of NC_081407.1, forward strand.
GAAGATAAATTTTGACAGATTTCATCGAAATTCTCTGCAAATTCTCCAATGAGTACCAAAATGGAAGCTAATTTTACTCTATAGTCTTCCAAGATAATGCCAAATTTTTAGGACTCATCCCCTTGAAGAAGCTTGAGAAGATGTTTCTTGAAAAAGACTCATTGTTTTTTAAGGCAATTTAGATGGTTTTGGGTGAAGAGGTGGCTATTATTGGCCACAGATACAGATGCAGAGTGGACATTTACTCTCTTATCATGGCGTGGGGATTGGAGTTGGGCTACACCTATGTGGATGTGAGAAAAGTTCTAAAGAAGATCATTCCACAGGAGTATTTGTTAAACATGGAATCCTTGCTGGAATGGGTTGTGTTGGGTTAGGGTTTCAATCATGCTGAAGGCATCCTAGAGGATAATGTGGAGTTGTGGGTTAGGCACTCTCGAATTCAATTCCTTTGTCATCATGAGGAAGCTTGACTCCATTTTAGAGATGATGCAAAGTGAGGATGGGAAGGGTTGATGATCTTCGTCTAGATAATGGATATCGAAGATGTAATTTGGCAGGAGGGCGGGAGGTGAGAATGGAAGAGGAGATGAGATGCAAGAGGTCGATTATGAGAAAACTATTGGTGGAATTGGCAAGGCAGAGTGTAGTGGGTGGTGGTGGGTGGGAGTGGTGGCAAGAAAGAAAGACCAATTCTGCAAGGGTTATTCGTTGAAGATGCAGAATGAACAACTGGAGATTCACATGCTTCGATGGGAAGATGAGAATTTCTCTAGATCAGGGTACCTTTGAGCACATCTTTTTGTTTAGATAGTTTTTTTAGTTGATAAACTTAAAAAAATTGTTTTCTATTAAACGGTAAACTCTTTGGCCAGCTTTGATTGGCATGATGTATTTTGAATTTCTATTTTAGATGACGTGCGGGTGGGGTAGGGTTTGAGCAGTATATATTTTGGAAAACCATGGTTTTAGACAACACGTTTGGATGGTGGTTGGGGGTGGTTTCTTTTTGGAAAGTTTGATGCAGATGTACTTTTTAGTTTAAAATAAATAAAATATAACTATTACTGATCAAAAAAATTACATTCTTAAATATTTTAAATTTAAAAAATTAAAACTTACTTCTATTAAAATATTAAAAACAAAAATAATTATATTTAAATTGTTAAAACCAAAATTATAATCTTTATATTAAAAATATATCTAAAATTTAATTTAAAAAATAAATATAAAATAAGATAAAAAATAATTCCACAATTTCCCTAATTCAACTTATTTATAATTATATATATATATATAGGCAAAAGTGGACGAACCACAAATATATTTATTATAATAGTAAACTAGTTCAAGGGCTCATGGAGGAAAGAACCAGTTAAGAAAACCTCCATTCCTAGCTCAAGATTACAATGTCTAAGAGGAGTCCACCTCTGAGGATGAAACCTACATACCTAGCTATATAAAAATGAAATACATCCCAAAAAACCTAGATCGTGTTCAAAAATTACCCAAAAAACACCAAACAATCAGTATATCCAAGGACTAACACAACCCAAACATGACACTTCAAAACTTGTCATGAGATAATCAACCTGAGCAAGCCATTCAGAGACCATAATAAACACCACCAAATAATCAGTGTTTATTGCATGATGTGCATATACAAGTATCAATTTCCCTTTATCAAACAAAACTCCCCTTTATCAAAAGAAGAACATCAACGATTAAAACAGTTAGCTTTTATGCTCTCAACCAAGTTACTTCCTTCATAGTTAACAAAATGAGGTTGCCGAACAAAGCTAGGAACAAAGAAATGGGGCATATAGTATATTATCACAAAATTCTATGTGAAATGAAACCAAAATTCACTCCTGCATTGGATGTGAGCCTGAATAGGAACATTCTCCAACACTTAAAGCAACAAAAGAAATTACCAGTCCTTCGATAGGTGATTGGTGAAGCTCATTGACATGATTGAGAGCAAGCCTATCAGGTGGAGAATCCTAGTTAACCTACATCGCAACCTCATTACCCACTTGCAATCGCAGGTGGAGAGCAGAGGATCCCAATTGCCCATGCTCATGGCCTAATATAGCTAAGATAGTGTGTAGCTTCGAAAAAATTTTGCTCTTCAAATATGAACTCAAAACTCTACCCACATTGCGGACAACTAACTGAAAGGGTCTCACATTTTGAAGAGATAGAGACCGCCTAATACTGTCAAAGATTAGGGGAAATTCCTCATGATTCACCAAGAAATTCCTAGGAAATAGGCTTCCTACTTTAGCTTGACCATTCCAGAGATCATAATGGCGAATAGCTTCTAGAGGTTGATTATCATCCAAAATATCTACCCTAACAGTTTTGTGGATGATATTTTTTAAAGGAACCCATGACTGCAACACATCAACTATGTTGGATAGGAAAATTGAAACCAGCTAGGAGGGAAAAATAAACCTCTTTTCCTATGGGTAAAGGATTTCCTCACCAATTATCCTTTGAATGCTATGTTTGCAATGTTGGCAGGTGATGTTGAAGGCAATTTCCAAATTCTCATCCGTGATATGATCCTTGAATGACATCCCCCAAGCAACAACCATCAAGGGAATTCTATAATTTTGTGGGGAAAAATTCATTATGCACACAAAATAAAAGCAAGCAATAGAGGAGATATGCATCTGAAGTAGCGACACTTGGGCAATAAAAAAATCACTAGCTTTGTGCGTATGAAGGAAGAAATTAAAAATTATAATATTCCCCATCAAAAATCATTACCAATCCTTTCCATATGGTGTCAAATAATTAATCTGTCTGAACTACATGCGTGAAGTGAATCATGTAATTATAATACGAACTAGATAGGAGTGTCGCATGTGTGAGATCATATGAGTAAGTAATGTCAATCTCATGGTACTCATAGGTAAGTAACTTAGGCCATCATTGTACTGCCAGCAAGGATGGAGGAATAATAAATCAAGCAACCTGAGATAATATAATACGAGTATGAAATGTATCTTCTAGTTCACAAGAGGTGTGATGCAAACCATCCAATCAACAAGTTGCAGATTGAAGGCAATCAAACTATCTAATCTCTTGAAAATAAAACAAGAAGCTACTCCATCATGAAGAGACCTATGATAATGAGAATGAGGAATCTGACAGCCGATTATCAATTTGTTTTTTCAGAATTGATAATGATTTCTAGTTGAGGAAAATTTTCTATATTAAAATGTGAAAGTGAATAATCCACTTCCAACTTTTCACAGCCCATATTAGCCAGAGCATTTGCTTCTCTATTGCCTTGCCTAAATACATGAGAGATGATACATTCATTAAACAAGTCTAACAAAATCCAGGCTTGATTTAAAATATAAGAAATTTTCCAATTAAATGAACATATGGATATGCAAGCTATAACTATGATAGAAGAATCTCCTTCAACATGGATCTTAGAGAACCTTAATTTTTTTGCCAATGTCAATCCAGATAATAGGGCAAGAAATTCTGCCAAATTAATTGTTCTAGGAGGAATAGGAGAAGATTTAATTGCCAAGAGATGACCTAAATGATCTCTAATACAAACTCCAATCCCTGAGTCACTCGGATTTCCTCTAGATGAACCATCAAAATTTACTTTCACAAAGCCAAGTGGAGGAGGTTGCCATTTAACTAGTTCTCTATTGATTGAATGATTTTCATGACCAAATGAAGCACAAAAAGAAGGGATCGTTAAACCTTTCCAAACCTTGATAATGCGACCATCCCAAGGGGAAAAATTAAAGTTTCTATTTGTGTTCTTGATGTAAGAATTACCCTGTTCTGAGGTATATTTCTCAATTCCCTCTAGAATCAATTAAATTGGAGAATCTACCTATCTAAAAATTCTTCTATTCCTTTCCCACCAGATTGACCATACAACTATTGTCGAGATACATTTCTGATTACTTGCAAATAAATAACTAGCAAATAGAGATGGCCATGATTGGAATAGCTCTAATAAAGTATAAGGCAGTGGCATGGGAAGATTTAACTTTTCCAAACATGAGTCCAGCATTGATGAGCAAAGGGGCACCTTAAGAGTAAGTGATCCACAATCTCGGTCTCAGCTTTGGATAATACACAACTGAAAGACTTAGCAATATGTAATCTTTCCAATTTATCACTTGTTAAGATCCTCTTTCTCAAAGATAACCAGGCAAAGCAGCCTGCTTTAGGAAGAACTGAACTATTCCAACAAAATGGAAAGAATCTACTATTAACTTGTTGATTATCCATATGTCGAGCAACCACATAACCATCTTTAACTAAATATTTACCATCATGCTTTGGAGCCCAGATCAACTTATCTTCTTGATTAAAAATGTACACTCTTCTTTTTGCCAATAGCTCATAAAAGCAAATCCTTTGATCATCTCTAATAGGTAAATCTGAAGGATCTTTCCAAATGACTTTACTAGAAAAAAGTTCCACTCCAGTAACATAATCTATCAAGAATGTTCCCCAACAATTTTTAATAATTGGAATAGCATCCAGTAGAAGCTCTGAGAGCTTCAAAGGAGGCAAGCCATTCCACGAGTCTTCCCAAAATTGAATGCTCTCACCATTATGAACCTCCCAAGATACATATCTTGTGATAACCTGTCTACAAGACATCACGAAGTTCCAAACAATCAATCCCTTTGGGGGATCAATAATAGTTATAACACGAGAAGGTTTTAGAGAATCCAAGTACTTTTCTTGCATGATTCTACACCACTTAGTGTCTGGTTTGGTAACCATTTTCCACACAAGTTTACCCCCAAAGGCTATGTTGATCCTTTTAGATAATTCATGTAGACCTACTCCCCCTCCCCCCTTGTCATGTGCCATTTCTTTAATTGAGATAAGCAGGATCTTTTTTTCTTCTGACATATTGTACCTCCGTAGGAAACCTCTAATAATTTTTTCAATCTGTTGAATGACTCCAACAGGAGCTTTAAGAACTGACATGTAGTAATTTGGAATAGTAGACAAGACTGTTTTTATTAGGAGTAATCTACCTGACAAAGACAACCAATGGGATTTCCATGTGGAGTTGGCATTCTTAATTTTATCAATAATAGCTTTCCAATAAGATGACTTATTAGCACCCACAAAAAAAGGAATGCCTAAATGTGTAAAAAGAAGGCATTCTTGTGAGAAACCCAAAGTGTCAACAATTTCCCTTGTGACAACATCATTTGTGTTAAAAAAATAGATCTTAGATTTCTGAGAATTAATTATTTGTCCCAAGACTACCATGTAAAGATCCAAAGTTTTCTTAATCTGTTTTGCCTCATGAACATTTGACTTACCAAATAAAAGTGTGTCATCGACAAATAAAGAGTGTGTAACTGAGACAAATGTTCCTTCAATATGAGCTCCCATCCAAAGCCCTTGATGATGTTTAGACTTAATAATTCTATTGAAAGCTTCCACCATGATTATAAATAAATATGGGGATAAAGGATCTCCTTGTCTCACACCTTGTGAGGTAGCAAAAAATCCAACAGGAGTGCCATTAAATAATACTAAAAAGTAAGCAGGCCCTCATCCACTTACACCATTTCTCAACAAAGCCAAATTTGCACAAGACTTTAAACAAAAAAGACCAATTAAGTTTGTTGTAATCTTTCATCATATCCAATTTCACTACAAAAGAAGAAGCATTTTTGGAATGGATAGAATGCAACACTTCATGAGCCACCAATGCACCTTTTGTAGTCTCTTTTTTCTGGCACAAAACCACCATGTTCAGGAGATATGATACTAATGATCAATCTTTGAAGTCTCAAATTAATGGCTTAGGAAAGAATCTTATATATTGTATTTCACAACAAAAGGGGCCTAAAATCTGCAAAACTTTTAGGCTCCTTAATTTTGGGAATAATAGCAATGTTAGTGGCATTGAAGTTTCTAAGAATGGATGAAATCTTTCTCAATTCCTCCAGCACTACCAGCAACTCAAAACCCGAAACATCCAAGTATTTTTGGAAAAAAAGAGCAGTAAACCCATCTGGACCCGGAGCCTTATCGGGAGGGAAAGAAAATACTACTTTATGAATCTCTTCAATTTTGAAAGGACCCAATAATTGTTGATTATCAAGGGGACCAACAATATGGGGGATAGCATCCATTATCTCATTTTCTTGAACATCAAGTGGAAGACCTGAAGAAGCATGGGAAAGTAAGTTCTTAAAGTAACTTGCTCCTTCATCCTAAATTTCTTGTGCACCTCAAAGTATTTTACCTGGGGAAGCTTCCTTAATGGAAAAAATAATATTGGTTGCTCTCTTTTGTTTAGCTGACATATGAATTTTTTTTGTGTTTTTATCCCCTTCTCTTAACCATAGCTCACAATATTTTTGTCTCCACTATTCCTCCTCTCTCTTGCAACTCCTGAAATTGCTTCTACTTAACAAAGAAATCTGAATCTAACCCTTTAGAGATGATCTGCTCATTAATATGTTGCAACTGATTTTCAACAAATTGTTTTTGAGAAAATATATTTTTGAAGACTTCCTTATTCCATAATTTAATTTGAGCTTTAACATGCTACATTTTGTTATGGAACTTAAACATTTTGTTGCCCAACACCTGAGGAGCACTTACCCACCATTATCTAAGCAAGGAATGAAAGTGGGGATGATGGAACCACATCCTTTCAAACTTGAAAGAAGGTCTATGGTTATATTTTGGAAAGACTACCACTTTATCAATGCTCAATAGGATGGGGAAATGGTCTGAGCCTGATATTTAGCTAGAGTTTGAGATTGCATTGAATAGTTTTGAGCCCTCCACTCATGTGAAAAGAGGAATCTATCTAACCTTTCCACAATTTATAAGAAGTCAGGCCTCCTATTAGTCCATGTAAAAAAACCATTTTGTAGAATAATATCAAACAAGTCATTATCATTTATAAATTATTTGAAATCTTCAGTATTCCTAATAGGGGGCAAATACCACCTTTCTTCTCCTCTAGTGAAGTAATTGCATTAAAATCCCCCCCCCCAAAAAAAAATAAAAATAAAAATTGCATTATGCCCTGCAACTTGTTGAATGATCAATGTGAGTAAGGACCATAATTTTTTTAATCCTGAGTAGATGTTGGGCAATAAAAATTTATCAAATCAAAGAACATATCAAAGTGCTTTATACAAATAAGTCGCCAACTAGTTCCTTGCTTATTAAGTTGTGCAACTATTGATTTTGGATTCCAAATCACAATGAGACCTCCTAAAGCTCCTATACTCTGGTTGTGAGCTGATTTCCAATTTGACCATTTAGCTACTGAATTCTACAAAATTTTATCTAACATTTTGGTTTCTTGAAGAAAAATTACATCTGCCTGAGAAGAATCAAGTTGTTGCTCAACTCTTCCTTTTGTTAGAGGCATTTATGCCCCTGACATTCCAAGATAAAACTTCCATACCTGTTGAGGATAACTGCACTTAGTCCTCCTCGTAACTCTCTTTGTAGCTGAGAATTTCTAGTCAATGGTAGATTGGACACCAGTGTCAATTTCCTCTTTAGCTTTAACAGATTTTGACTTTCTCCCTCTTTTTTTAGGAGTTCTCAAATCTGATTTGTTTAAAGCAGGAGTTTGGAAGATGGATAAGCTTTTAGAAAAATCAAAGCTTCCCTTAAGTTGTTCCTCATCCAAGGACGAATTGCAAGGGGCAAAAGCTACCTTTTCTTCCTCTAATAGAGCCTCTTTTTGATCTATTTTTGATATATTTCTTGGAAACTCAACAGGTGATAACTGGTGAATGATTTCAATGTCATCCAAACTAGAGTCAAATGGATCAACATAATGAAAATTTTCCAGAGTGGCATTATCCACTGGCAAATCTTGATCAATTGTAATATCATGAATTTGAATCATTGTCTTTTGATTTCCAACAATCTAGTTTTCAAATTGAAATTGTGAAGATATATCAGGTCCATCAAACTTAGTTAACTGGGACACAATGTCAACTTTCCCTCTCAGGGTAGACCCAACCTTATCAACATAGCCTAGTGGGTGCACATAATTAGCATAATTCCCAAACATTTCCTCTTGAGCAATTTCATCAAAACGTTGGGAAGCCACATTCAAAATCATCTCATCCGTCATTCCTTGAAGCTCTTCTTCTGATTTCTTTTTATATTTAGAAAGGTGCAAGGGAGGAGAGATTATCTCTTTGTAAACAACATCAATTGGGCCGCTTTGGAAGATCAAATTTTGGACAGTGTTTTCCAATTTAAAATGAGATCGAAGTCCATCATGTGAGATATTGAACATAGTTTAACTAGGACCCAATAATTTATGTAGCCAAAATGGTCCATCCAGAGTAAAACCAGAGTAGAAAGATTTCCCAAAGTTCTAGCTCCTATCAAAACCTAATAACTTATGATTCCTTTGAATAGATGGATGAAAAGTCTTAACAAGTACATCAAAAAGGGCAGTACAAAGTAACTTAAAATTTAATTCACTTAGGCCCTTCTGAGTAGGAGACACAGATGAATAGTCTGGATGGAAAGCCTTAAAAAGTGACTCAAAAGGAACATTACAAATCAACTGATCTTGTAACTTAAGTGGTGGGGATGAAGGTTCACCGCCATATTCCTCAACCTCATATTGATCTTTGTACTCTTTCAAATGAAAAGAGAAATGAAAGGGATATGAAGTGTGATCTTTACACATATAAATCATTTTTTGATCAACACCCTGGCATTGAGTATTATAGTGGCCCAATTTTTTTTTATGTTGATCTACATAGGTTGCATCTTGGATTTCTAATTTCTGAACCCAAATACCCCAATGGGATTGAATAGAAATTGAGGAAGGGAATGGATTTGAGATATTAAGAAGAAGGCACACTCTAACTAGAAAATGGATAAACTTAAATGGAATCAGATCATGCTTTATAAAAATACCAAGCTTATTTGCCAAAATTTCAATAATATTAGGATCTTTGTATTCTAAAGGTAAGGTTGGGAATGATATCCAGAATGGCATGAAGTGACACATATTTGAATCAAGCTTAAAATTTGGAACCCAAGACAAAGTAAAAACCCCTGATCCCTTACAAAACCAACCCTTATGTTTATGGATTGCATCTCTGTTATCTTTGGAATCAAACAAAACAATAAAAAAAATTGATTCTGAATCTATGGAAGAAATAGTCTTAACTCCTGTCCACATTTTCTTTGCCCATTCCATAGTATCATAAAGCTGAAGTGTTTGGTCCCATAATTTACCTATGAGTGTCGTCTCCCTTAAAAAATTGACCTGAGAAGAGAGTAAAATATCTAGCAAGGCAATCTTATATTCGTAGTTAATGGATCTGTCGACAACATCTCTCTCTATGGGATGATTTGTGGGCCTGTCATTTTTAGTTTGTGGCACCTTCTTTCTCCAGGTTTTGCTAGATTTCTTTGGTATGAAGGGAGCCCTATTATTTCGTATCGCCTGTAAATTTCCTCCCACTGAAGACCCCTTTTGGAGCGAAATGTTGTTAGGACTGGAAATAAATTTAAGGTTATTGATAGAATGTTATTTGGCCACAAAACAAAAGATGGGAGACATCAGAAAGTGTTTGCACACTTATCGAATTTGAACCTAACCGTACCATGTTCACTAGAACCCTGATTTTGCTACAATATTTCATCAAGACTTTTAAAATGAGCCCTATTTATCAACCGAGAAGATCCGTCACATATGTCAAAAACTACCCTAGGATTGAGTTTTTTATGTCTTCTCTTACCTGTCAATTCATATACTTGTTGATGATTGTTTTTATTTAATTTAACAAAATATAATATTAATATTTAAATTTTTATTTATCCCACAATAGAAATATACTCCTATTTGTCCAATGTATATTTAATAGTATGATTTATTAGTCATATAATTAAACAAAAGTATTTGCATACAATTTAATATTCATATAATTGACTATTTAATTCATCATAACCACATTGCAAAAGTTAGAAACTAGCAATAACATTTTATTTCACATGGTCCATGATAGCATAACGTAAGTGGGCCAATGCAATCATTTCTTTTCAAAAAATCTCGCTTGTCTCATGTTCGTCGGTCCATATTTTTATGGATTATTAAATAAGTTGTTGCTTTCGTGTGGGGTGGTCGTACATAATTGAGGAAATATTCCTGACAATGTCAATTAATGAGGAGAAAAACATTATTTTTTTGTTTCAAAAATTTAATTTTCTACCTACTATTTTCAATATGATCTAATGAGAATGAAGAGAAATGATATTTTTATAATTACGTAAAATATAAAATAAATATGAACTATAGACTTGTTTAAAATTCTTAAAGTTGATTGATCAGCTAAAAAAAATGACCCAGGTGAATGCATAAGTATCCTACCTGAGCAGGAACTAAAAAATCTATCGAGATTATTGGAATGGTCATTGCATAGAATAACTAATAAAAATTTAATGTAGTCAAAAGTGAAAAAAACTAAAATTATGAATAATGAAAGTAACATCAAATTAGTATATAGCAATAAATGATGTTAAATCATGTACTTGCTTTAGCAATAAATGATATACCTATTAATAAGTAATTTTTTTTGAGAATTTTGAATTTTTGCACTCACACAAGTTAATGAGAACAAAGAAAAATGATATTTATAATAGTTTAAAATAAAAATTAATTTTAGACTATAAAATTTTTGTTGATTTTTTAAAATTCTATGAATTCATTGGATGAACTAATTAAAGGAAAAATTCAATGAATGCAATAATATCCTCCTTAACTAAAAAGAATAACAAAAACATGCTAAAAAAATTGGATATATTTAAATCCTATAAAAAAATAAATTAGAGATTTCTTATGAAGGTGGTAGAACAATCTAGATTCAGTCAACAATTGAGTGAACTAATCTTTTAGTGTACCTCCACCCCTCAATACTCAATGAATTTAGTGCATAAGGGATCTTTTCTCCCCTATTAGGTGGATATGCCAAGATGATCCATTATCTCATTGTCTACTCATCAAGTGCACTCTATCATTGTCAATGTTCTATCAGTTTAGCGAGGAAGGGAGGCAGTTAAACTGGCTCCAAAACCGCACGTTAAAATTCCAGTTATTGATTTTTCAAAAATTTCTGAAAAACCAAAGACATGGTTAATTCTATTGATCATGATTAACAATTTGTAATTTTCGTAAAATCAATAATACAAAAATTACTAATCCATATTATATGATTTTGAAACCAATTTAGTCGCTGGGTGAAGGAGTGCAATTGCTTATCTATCATGTTGTTGAAGTGCAAGCCCAAAGTCTTGGAGAACAGAAAAGGAATACTTGGTCCAACATGGTCATCTCTGATCAAGATTGTGCATAAGATGATGTGGCTCTGACATTGTCAAGACTATGATAGTCTGCATTATCTCGGGCTAGTTGAAGGAGGTCAAATCCATCATGAAAGAGAAGACCTAAGATTAAATCCACATGTTGAGTTCGAGCCATGTTGAGGGCACAAGGAGAGAGAAGTAGAACCATGTTCCACGTTGGCTTGCATGTCATTTCCACTCAGACTTGGACGTAGCTTGCTCTAGGGGACCAAAATTGAATGACATGAATGATTGAGTGCTGACAAATTTTCAAAGAATCATATCATCTAGGGTAAATTATTCAAATTTGTTGAATGCATGCTCATCGTTGAATCTACTTGTGAAATAAAAGGTCAACGATCGATATTTAAACTTGGTAATAGTCTTATAAGGGTTTATTTTTTGAACATGGTCTATAGATTGAGTGAAGTTTTTAATGGATGATCTATAGATCATTTGTCAATGAGTGCATTTAACATGGTCTATAGATCATTTGTCAATAAGTGCATTTAACATGGCCTAGTAGCTTCCCTATTAGAGTTGATAGTTAACCCTACAACTCCTAGAAATCACCTGCAACCAAAACTCCTATCTCATCTAAAGAGAAAAAGCCATGATTGATGTTGTTTAACCTTGAGAGAGAGATATTGATCCAAGAGAGAACTTGATATTTATATTAACATGAATAACCTAGATAGATTACAATGAATTCTTATAAAATCATAAATATCAAACCCTAGATGAAAACCCTATGAGAGGATTATATTAGAGCATGACAAGTGTCTTAATCATTAGACTTGAGACAACTTGATCTATAAATATGATCTCAATCTAATAATAGAAAATAACTCAGGTAGGTTTAGCTTAAGTGTAATACAATAATAAGGGATAAAATTAGATAGTTACTTAGATGATTATCCTATCTAGTCTAGTGCCCCCTTAAAATTAACTTAGGGAGAAGCTAAAAATCTAATTATGAATGCAAAGATGGATGCATGGATGGGCCCCAACTACAAGTCTCTATCAAGTACACATGTACAAACAAATGCAATATCTCATTGATGGAGGAAAGGAGAAAACCACATGGGAAAAAACTCCTCCCCAAAAGAGAAATAAAATAACTACACTAGTGAGAGAAGGATAGAAGGGGGACAATTTTTATCCCTAAGGACTGATTAAGTCACATAAGTATAATGGATGTTCCCTTATTAAAGAGATAAAATGAGGATATGAATCCCTCAATAAAGAAGTATCTCTTGTGCCAATGATGAAGACCTAAAGACAAAAGATACTTTATCACTTGCAAACAACATTTCTTCCCCTATGAAGAAAGAGATCCATTGGTGATTGGAGAATCCATTCCATAAACTAGAAGAATAAAAAATCCAAATCCAAATATTGTTTGTCTCTAAAAACTTCTCAAATTCTCTCATGTCAAAATGAGATGATGTCAATCTTGAAATTTTTCAAGACTAGTGTAATAGTGTAATGGTGAAAAATCAGGGATTCCACCACAAGAAGAATGAAAACCACTAATTTTACTTAGGGACCATTACATTAGGGAAAGATAAGAACTAGATAGATCTAAAACCTAATAGATCTAGATTTTGATCTAATTCCAAGGGGTTTTTTAATGTGCCTCTTCTTTCCCTTGAATTGAATTGAATTGTTGAAGATGTTGTAATTAGGGAAAATGTTTTAGAATTTAAGTAAAAGTGTGTGGATAGTGATTTAGAGTTGTCAAATCAAGCCATGAACCTAGATCTAAGAAATATAAGATTATTCATGTAACAACCCAAACTAGTAACCTAAGAATTTTTGACAATTTTTTTTTTAATTTATTTATATAATCATCTATGTTTGATTCAATCGCATACTCTAGGCATCTATCCAATTGGATTAGGCATTCATTCATCTGTTATGAGAATATAACCATACGGGACATGAGGTTTCGTCTATCCAATATAGGATAGGCATCTACCCAAATAGGGTAGGCATCTATCCAACTTGGGATAGGAGGTGCTCTGACCCGAGACTTAGACTCATCATGTGTAAAGCTCTGAAGTCAATAGATAATAAGATGAGAGGGGCGGGTGAATCACACAAACTTAATCTTCAATATATTCAACAGATTCAACCTCTGTAGCATATACTATAGAATATAGTTAAAACTGTAAAACATTTAAACTCATGAACAAATAACATCACAACACATATAACACTAGATTTAACATGGAAACCCAAATAGGGAAAAACCACTATGGGATTTTGGACCCACTAAGAAATATACTCTTCTAGAGTATGGTCAGTTAAAAGCAAATCCTGTTAAATATTACAAACACATTGCTAGATGTGACCCGGTTAACGGATTTCCCTCAGATCTGTTAGGATCTTGCACTTTGTTAGAAGTGACCTTGTCAAAGGATTTCAAACACTCATTTAGAATGTTACCTTGCTAGAGGGTTTACAAATAAGACTGTTAAGTCCACTCGGTTAAGAGATTTTCTGTCAGTTACAAAATAAACAAAAGTAATAAAATATATTTGCAACTTCACATCTGAAATGCTAAAGTAGATTCTATTTGCTCAAAACAATCTTGTCATAAGACTTATCTTTTCCCTTGTTGGGCTTCTCAATCTGATCTTTAATCAGATCTTCAAGCTTTTGTGCTTGGTAAACATTATTGTAGCATCAATGTGCATACATTTGCCCGCATACATTGTTCATCAACTATTCCTTATTTATAAATAATTCTAACCACTTAATCTCTTTGATCACATTTCACATGATCAATCTTACCCATCAGATCTTCAAACTTGACCAGGTTCAATGTATCCTTCAATCTGAAAAACATTTTATCTTGCCTTGGGACTTGCATTCCTTTCTTTCCTTTCTTGGAACTTGTGTTAGGTTATTGTGATTCAATCTGAGCTGTAGATCTTCCTCTTGATTTTCCATAGCCATAGATCCTTAACAAACTTCATGCACGACATACCAATCTTTTCTTCAACTCCAGCTCATCAGCATCCTTTATTAAATAATGCTTGTATTCATCCAATGCGATTTGTTATAACTCGGTTGTTACTCGATTAACACTGAACTTCACTCGGTAGACATTCTCCCTTCTTTAACCAATATCGATAACCTTAGGGTTTACCAACTAGGCTCCTTAGGGTTTACCAACTAGGTTCTATGATCGGTGACATAGTACAGTATTAAACTTAAAATCAACAACATATTTAGGATATTGAAACAATCAAAACAACATGATCTCATCATTGTCTAACTTGGTAATAGTTGCCCATTGAATAACTCCTTTCTCCCCTTTATTATCACATTCTTTTTGTGTCACTTACCGACCTCTTAATACTCATCAAAATGTACTTCTCAAGATATGGCAACATCATACTGAATTAGAAAATCAATTTCTTGACATCAATGACAAAATAATATTATTAAGATAGTAATCATCCTTCTTCAGTTATATCAATAATCTTCAACAACCTTCTCAATATCCTTATTGAAATGCCAAGAATCTTTCTTTCTAATGTTGTAATGCTAACAATCTCCCCCTTTGGCATTGATGGCAAAACCAACTTGATTTGATTCAATTGATTCGGATTCTGATTTTTGTGTCAACTTCTTCAGCTATGTCTGAAGTCTTCTCCCCCAGTCATTAGTCTTCTATTATCTTCTCCATTTTCTCCATTTAGTCTTCTCCCCCTTTGACAACAATGCCAAAAAGAAAACTAATTCAAGGTTCCTTCTCCTGTGAAGTGATTACCTCACTGTGTTACACATGTATCATCTCGGACTCAGTTAGAGCAACTTGTCTCTATTCATAATTCCCTGCACACCTTTAGAAAATCTCCTAAAGTGTGTAAATCAGCATCAATCCACAAATAATATTCTATAGAATCATTTAATTGATGCTTTCACCAAACTCTGTCAATGAATAGAAGATAGGGGTAGGACCCCTAACTTGCTACTGAGATACTCAAAAGTGTCTCTTGGTAGTGGCTTTGTGAAGATGTTTGCAATTTGCTCCTTTGAACTGATATATTCCAGCACAATGTTCTTCTCTTGAACTTCTTCTCTGAGATAATAATACTTTATATAGATATGCTTTGTCTTAGAGTGCATTACCGGATTTTTTGAAATGTTAATGGCACTAGTGTTATCACAAAATATAGTTACTGGCTCAGTAACCTTTTCATTTATACCTTCCAATAGTTGTTTTATCCATGCTATGTTGGTACAATTCAATGCTGTAGTGACATATTCAGCTTCAGCTGTTGACTGTGAAATGCATCCTTGTTTCTTGCTAAGCCAACTTACTAGTCTATTTCCTAAAAAGAAAGCTCCATCACTTGTGCTTTTCTGGTCATCAATATTCCCTGCCCAACCAGCATCAGTATAAACTTTTAAATCAAAATCATTCTTCTTTTCATATACTAAGCCATAATCTTCAGTGCCTCTCAGGTATCTAAAAATTCTCTTGATTGCTGTCATATGGGTTTCTTTGGGATCTGTAGAAAATCTTGCAACTATTCCTACTGCATGTGCTATATCTAGCCTACTGTGAACAACATATTGCAACTTTTCAATCATAGATCGATAAAGTGTCTCATCAACAGATGTAGATTCATCATTCTTTGATAGTTTATAGTTGGTAGTCATAGGAGTACTTATAGGTTTAGAATCCTCCATTCCAAATTTCTTCAGGATTTCCTTTATATACTTGGATTGAGTAATGAAAATCTCATTTTTTATTTGCAATATTTGTAAACCTATGAAATACTTTATTTCACTGATTAATGACATCTCAAATTCTTTGCACATTTCATTTCCAAAGTTCTTGCATAGAGAGTCATTTCCACAAAAAATAATATCATCAACAAATATGGTTGAGAGTAGTATACCATTGTTCTCATCATCCTTCATATACATGTTGTTGTTTTCACTTGTCCTTATAAAACCAATCTTGATTAAGTAAGAGTGTAGTCTTTCATACCATGCTCTGGGTGCTTGCTTTAGACCATATAAAGCTTTGTTCAATTTACATACCTGATCTTTATTTTTGTCTTCAACAAATCCTTCAGGTTGTTCAATATAAACTTCTTCTTCTAGTATACCATTTAAAAATGCAAATTTAACATCCATTTGATATACCTTGAAATTTTTGAAAGCAGCGTGCAAACAATGTTCTTACTCCCTCAAGTCTAGCCACAGGTGCAAAAGTCTCACCATAATCTATTCCTTCTTCTTGAGCATAACCTTTGCATACTAGTCTTGCTTTGTTCCGAATGACCTCACCTTTTTCATTTAGCTTGTTTCTGAAAATCCATTTTGTCCCGATTATATTTTTGTCCTTTGGTCTTGGAACCAATGTCCACATTTCATTTTTCTGGATTTGATCAATCTCTTCTATCATAGCATTTACCCAATCTTCATTGTTAAATGCCTCTTTTACTATTCTCGGTTCAAATTCAAATATCAGACATGTTTTATGTCTCAGTTTGTTCCTTGTCATTACTGGATCATCCTTATCTCCTATAATTTGACTTGATGCATGATTTCTTCTAACATATTTGGCTAATATAGGTTCGGTAGGCTTTGTATGATCTTCTTCATCACTTGGTAACTGGATACAATCTTCAGGTTCTACAAAAACTTTCTCGGTAGGACTTCGGTTGAACATACACAAATTCTTCATAATTTTCTAGTTCTTTGGAATTTTCTTCATCATTTCTTTCAGCAAATTCATCAATTTTCACATTTGCACTTTTCACTATTTTGTTAGATGATTTGATCAGACATTTAAATGCTTTACTTCTAGAAGAGTAACCAAGAAATGTTCCTCGCTTTTCTAATCAAACTTCCCATTTCTGTCATCTTTGTGAACATACCATCTACTTCCAAAGATTTTTAAGTAACTTACATTAGGTTTCTTGTCATACCAGATTTCATATGGTGTCTTCATAGTTCCTTTCTTTAGATGTACTCGGTTCAGGGTGTAAACTGCAGTGCTTATTGCTTCTCTCCAAAATGTTTGAGGTACCCTCTTTTCAATCATCAAGGTTCTGGCACAATCTACAATAGATCTATTTCTTCTCTTAGCTATCCCATTTTTTTGTGGAGTTCTGGGTGCATATACTTGCCTTTTTATACC
Source organism: Cryptomeria japonica (assembly GCF_030272615.1). Classification (NCBI taxonomy): domain Eukaryota; kingdom Viridiplantae; phylum Streptophyta; class Pinopsida; order Cupressales; family Cupressaceae; genus Cryptomeria; species Cryptomeria japonica. Next base: position 329,306,038 of record NC_081407.1, read on the forward strand.
ATGATCATTGCAGAATAAGTTAAATTCATCAGAAGTGAACTCTCCTCCTATATCAGATCTAAGACATTTCAGTTGTCTTCCTATTTCATTTTCAACTCTTGCCTTGTACCATTTAAACATTTGAAAAGCTTCTGATTTTTCTTTTAAAAACATAATTGACATCATCCTTGAGTAATCATCCACAAATAATATGAAATATTTATCACCATAATAACTCTGAACTTTCATGGGACCACAAAGATCAGTGTGTACAAGATCTAAAATTCCTTTAGAGGTGTAGGACTTACTTGTAAAGCTTGATCTTGTCATCTTACCCATCTGAAATCCTCGACACATAGCATTCTCAAGTTTTTCCAAGCTCAGTAGACCTCTTACACGATGCTTCTTACTTATTTTGATCAGATTATCAAAATTTACATGACAAAACCTTTTATGCCATAACCAGGTTTCTTCTATTTTAGCATATAGACATTTGTTCTGAGTTGAGTCAAGATGAAATGTATTACCTCTTGTTTGAGTCCCAGTAGCAGCTAATTTTCCATGATTGTCATGAACTTTGACAATTCCCTTCTGAAATTCTATTCGGTATCCTGTATTGTTTAGTTGTGCTACACTCAACAAATTGTATTTCAAACCTTCAACCCAGTATACATCATTACATTTAGCATTGTCAAGAAGTGTGATAGAACCTTTACCTTTCACCGGACATGGGGCATCATTACCAAATCTTACATAACCTCCATCATAATCTTCTAGTTTTACAAACTTGTGTTTATCACCTGTCATGTGATGAGAGCATCCATTGTCTATGATCCAAGAATCATTATTATTTATGTGAGATATTAGGGCTTTTTCTTTATACCTTTCTTCATCTGATCCATCCTTAATAGCCACATAAACAACTTCCTCTGTTTCAGTTTCATCATATTTATCATCATTGGATTCCTCATTATCTACTAGGAATGTCTTTCTATCTCTCCTTTTGAAGTCTCGGTGTCCTCTGTAGTGATTGTCTTTCTGTCTGTCTTCTCGGTATTCTCTCTTTTCACTAGATTCTTTGTCAGGGCAGTTAGAAGCCATATGTCCTATTTTATCACAATTGAAACATTTCAAAGGTAGCTTTCCTTTATACTTACCTTTGCCTCTCGGTAACCTTCTAGTCAATAGTGCTTCAAACTCTTCTTGCTTTCTGATTTCCTCATATAGTTTGTGTACTTCTTCCATGTTTTTATGAAATATTTCACTTGCTCCACTGTGATTTCCTTCAGAATACTTATTCGTTCTATCATTATAGTCATTAGATTCACCAAGATGAAAAGAACTAAATGCAGATTCAACTTTATTTACCGAAGACCCACTATTATCAAAATTACTTAACTCAAATGCATGTAGCTTACAAATGGTGGCATCCAAAGAGATTGGCATGTTTAGTATAGACCTTAATTCATTGATTGTAGAGACTCAAATGGCATAAGCTGGTAGAAGGGTTCTCAATAACTTACTTCTTACATCCTTTTCTTCAATAGTTCCACCTGCTCCTTTAATTTGATTGAAAATTTCCTTTAATCTTGTACTGTATTGTGTTATGTTTTCTCCTTCATTCATTCTCATGGATTCAAGTTGTCCTCTTAGACTATCTACTTTTTCTCTTTGAACATGTTCATCACCACCATACACAGATATGAGCTTAGACCACATTGCCTTTGCATCATTACAACCTTCTAGATCATTAAACTCAGAGTCGGTCAATGCTGATGTTATTTCAATCATAGCTTGAATATGTTCTTGCTTTGCCTTTATCTCTTCCATTGTCATTGGGTAGGTTCTCGGTGCAAAGTAATCATTCTCCAAATAATATGTTGCATATTCTCCAATTCCTGATAAGTGCACCTTCATCCTTTTCTGCCATGTGGAGAAACTTGACTTGTTCAGCTTTGGTGCATCCCTTTTATGCATCTTCAGATCTTTTCCTCAAGTGCCTTTAAACTTTCCTTAGAGTCCAAAGCTCGGATACCAATTATAAAGCTCTGAAGTCAATAGATAATAAGATGAGAGGGGGGGGGGGGGGTGAATCATACAAACTTAATCTTTAATATATTCAACAGATTCAACCTCGATAGCATATACTACAGAATATAGTTAAAATTGTAAAACATTTAAACTCATGAACAGATAACATCACAACACATATAACACCAGATTTAACGTGGAAACCCAAATAGGGAAAAACAATTGTGGGATTTCAGACCCACTAAGAAATATAATCTTCTAGAGTATGCTCGGTTAAAAACAAATCCTGTTAAAGATTACAAACACATTGCTAGATGTGACCCGGTTAAGGGATTTCCCTCAGATCTGTTAGGATCTTGCACTTTGTTAGAAGTGACCTTGTCAAAGGATTTCAAACACTCATTTATAATGTTACCTTGCTAGAGGGTTTACAAATAAGACTGTTAAGTCCACTCGGTTAAGAGATTTTCTATCACTTACAAAATAAACAACAGTAATAAAATATATCTACAACTTCACATCTAAAATGCTAAAGCAGATTCTATTTGCTCAAAACAATCTTGTCATAAGACTTATCTTGTCCCTTGTTGGGCTTGTTGGGCTTCTCAATCTATTCTTCAATCAGATCTTCAAGCTTTTGTGCTCGGTAAACATTATTGTAGCATCAATGTGCATACATTTGCCCGCATACATTGTTCATCAACTATTCCTTATTTATAAATAATTCTAACCGCTTAATCTCTTTGATCACATTTCACATGATCAATCTTACCCATCAGATCTTCAAACTTGACCAGGTTCAATGTATCCTTCGATCTGAAAAATGTTTTACCTTGCCTTGGGACTTGCATTCCTTTCTTGGAACTTGTGCTAGGTTATTGTGGTTCAATCTGAGCTGTAGATCTTCCTCTTGATTTTCCATAGCCATAGATCCTTAACAAACTTCATGAGCAGCATACCAATATTTTCTTCAACTCCAGCTCATCAGCATCCTTTATTAAATAATGCTTGTATTCATCCAATGCGATCTGTTATAACTCGGTTATTACTTGGTTAACACTGAACTTCACTCGGTAGACATTCTCCCTTCTTTAACCGATATCGATAACCTTAGGGTTTACCGACTAGGTTCCTTGCTCGATGACATAGTACAGTATTAAACTTAAAATCAACAACATATTTAGGATATCAAAACAATAAAAACAACATGATCTCATCATTGTCTAACTCAATAATAGTTTCCCATTGAATAACTCGTTTCTCCCCTTTATTATCACATTCTTTTTGTGTCACTTACTGTGTAGGGGAAAAAGCGAGACTAGGTTAACATGTCCTAATCCTACTTTTTGACACACATTACGGAATACGAAAGAGCCTAGAGGTATCACACAATTGGCTACTTCTTCTTGTGAAAGAGAGAGCCATGGGCTACCTATTAGGATTTCTATTCCTTTGTTGAAATTGGAAGATCAAATGATGCAAGTTCAAGTCCTAATCTCAAAATCCATGTACAAACGAATAACAAGATTGCAGAATCGAGATTAAACAATGAACAGCTGTAAATACAAGGATGAAATAAGAATGCAGATGCATACTCGGAGCCAAAATCTGACTGAAAATGTTCGGGACGGGGGCGTGGGCGCCACTGTCCTGATACAGTGCCAGAAACTGCACCTGAAACTGTTGTTTTACACTCTAGAAAACTGTCGAAAATGTCAAAAAATGTTGTCTGTCCGGAGGACCAGGGTGCCCAGCGCCTCTGTCCCAGGGACCAGGGTGCCCAGCGCCCCTGTCCAGGTCTTTTGCTCTACAATTTGATGTGGAGTGCTGTCTCGACCTGCTTTTCCAGGATCTATCTCCTGCGGCGTCATCCGAGTCCCGAAACCTGCACTTATATCTGAAAAGGGTATGGGCGGCTATGTAGGGTTTTGCCTTAGTCAAACCCCCGCTTCGGTGATTTCCACCTCCATGAATAGCCAAGTTGTATTGTAAAATGTATTGTGTGTGCAAACCTAGTGTGTGTGCAAGGTCCTAAAATGCAAGCAAGCAAACTAGAGCAACCTAGAAAGTAAACCCTAATTGCTTGTAAATGACGATGTAAATTCTCTAAATCAAGATGCAAAATGATCTAAAGCATGAATAAATGATATATTGAAGCTTATGCAAAGACATGAAAACAACATGAAATCATACCCAACCCTCAAGGGAGGGGTACAAGCCAATCTTCAGTCAGTAATCTCCTATTGTTCTTCAATGCCTTCCAAGCCCTAAGTGGATGAAATGAATTTGATAAGTGCTTGATAGAGGGATGTTGAATGTTGTTGAAGTCTTCAAAGATCTGCTCTTTTGTTGCATATGAGGTTCCTGAAACCAAAAATTGGATCCCTTCAAATGAGGAACGAGAGCTCTTATGTATGAAACCCTAGGTCATAATTTCATCTTTTGGCCGACCTAGAAATTGAATATCCCACCAATTTCTTGGGGTTAAGCTTTATTTTATGATTGGATTGTGCTCCCAAAATTTCGAGAAAAATGTCCGGGACCATGTGCACTCTGGGCGCCACGGTCCCGACAACTTTTCACCAAATTTTCAGGGCCATCGGATATGATGATTTTAGAGAGAATCCCGAAGTTACAGGTGATTTCGAGATGTTTTGACCCCCGAAACCAAGCCCCCAAGTTCAAAATAGGACTTAATTAGGGTTTTTGATTGAATGATGTATTGGAGGAATAAAATGAAAAGGGCACACTATGATGAAAGGGCCCAACTTTATGATGTAGAGGACAATGAAATAGGGCCTTAGACCTAATTAATTTGATTAATTAAGTGCTAAAGGAGAAATGCACCAAGGCGGGTGCTAAACTAGGTGTGAAATTGTACCACCCTAGCAAGTGCGTACAATTTACGACGCTACATTTAGCCCCCACTTTAGCGGTCATATGAGTACTACGTGCATATGCAAGCTAAAGTACAGAAAAGTAAACATCATTTGAAAAAGGATATATCCATAAGTTGTCGGACGAAGCCCCCAACGGTATCTGCAGTACACAGTTAGGAACCACACCCTACAAAACACACGTTAGATCACAAAATCACCTAATGCTTACTAAGGAAAGTGATGAAATTTGTGAGTAGCTATATGGCCCCCCCTGTTTCGACTTGCTTATTAGGGAGGTGAAACAGGGTAGCATGTTTACTTATGACAAATTGTGTAAGAGAGTATTGATGAGGGATGTTCACTAAATAGGCTTCATCAGAGCACTTTTGGAACATCCTGAGAGTAGAAGAATGAGAATATGATTCCTACGCAATAAACGGCTTGAAAATCGCATCTCCCAAACTCAAGTTATGACGAAATGAGTGATAGAGGAAAATTAGGGTTTCAAAAGTAAGGGGAAAAGAATGAAAGTATATACCTTGAAAGTGACACTTGCATTTGTCACTTTGTTGATTTTGAAATACTGTTCATTGCAGCGAAGCCCACATAGCCATCATCATGCCTTCACGACGACCACAGCGTCCCATGAGGATTGAGATCCTTCGCCAGGCCGTGATCGACGACGAGCCACTGGACGAGGTGAGTTGACTGAATGTTTGACTTTTGATTTTTTGCATTTGACTTTCTGTGATCATTTTGCGGGCCCTGAAGTCTGACCCGGGCCCTACCCAGGGCACCATGGTCCCTGTGGGGCACCCTGGTCCCCTCAGGGCGCCATGGTCCCTGACAGGGCGTCATGGTCCCCTTAGGGTGCCATGGTCCCAATCAGGGTGCCATGGTCCCTGACAGGGCGCCATGGTCCCTGACAGGGTGCCATGGTCCCAATTAGGGCGCCATGGTCCTTGACAGGGCGCCATGGTCCCTGACAAGGTGCCATGGTCCCAATCAGGGCTTGGCAAGGGATTTCAAGGTTGGCATACGATGTTCGACAGTTTGCAGGAGCGATTTTGATGATCGAGTACTGATTACGGTTATGTTTTTGTGTTGCAGGGTCTCCCATACATGAGAGAGCATGCGGTGGTACATATTCTTCGCAGTTTGCGAGATTAGATTCTGCGGCTGACTCAGGCAGAGAGAGACACATAGTCGATCGTGGGATTATGGTATGCGATCCTCATGCCAGCCATTCGGTTCCATCCTGCGATGCTGATGGCATTGATGGAGCGATGGGATCCTGACACATGCACATTTCATCTTCCAGTAGGGGAGCTGACGGTTACACTTGAGGATGTGTACCGCATACTTCATCTTCCTATCAGAGGAGCTACTGTTACATACGCGACCGATCGGTCAGCGAAGGACCATCAGAGAGAGCAGGTATATTGCATAGGGAGAGTCATGCCGAGCGAGATGAGAGGTCGCATCATGGTCAGATGGCTCTTACATCCTACAGGAGAGGTGCCCCTTGTGAGACACCTTATGATTGCCATCATAGCACTAGCCGTCTGCCCTAATGGGCAAGGTACACATATGCATGGGGGTCTCACATGGTGCATCAGAGCTATGGAGAGACACAGGAGAGTATACGCTTGGGGTCGGAGTATGCTTGCACATCTCTATCACGACCTTGAGGAGTATGTATTTGGACAAGGTTGCAGTTTGATGACATGCACACTTCTGCAGGTGTGGATTTTTGAGCACTTCACATGCACCAGGCCTGTCGGCTTTTCGATGAGTACGGCTAGCGAGCGACCTAGGGTGTTTGCTTATCCATTTACCAGCGAGTGGAGATTTGGAGATCTGTTATATTGGAGAGTGATACTTGATAGATTGACAGCCGAGGTGACAGTGTGGAGACCCTATCTGCGGATGCATAGATGGGATGGGATGGAGAGACAGTTAGTGTGCTTACAGAGGAACCGTCTACTGCGGGGACGATATTCACACATCATAGTCCCATTCTACTTCGACCGAGTACGGAGGTAGTTTGGGCTAGAGTAGTGCATTCCAGCCAACGTACCCATCTATACTCGAAACTCACGAGTCCTTCCCAAACCTAGAGCAATAGCGAGACCAACGATAGATGACATCGAGACTACAGATATAGAGGGATCTAATCAGGATGTGGTTACTGATTACTCTGCAGAGCCTGGAGCACAGCGCAGGTATGTCTCATGGTTTATGAGATCATACCCAGGGCCTATCTTTCCACTAGATCACCCGACAGGCCATCCAGGCCCGTGGAGACATGGAGACCGAGATGAGGATAAGGGATCCAGGTTAGAGGAGCCAGAGGAGGGAGAGGGTCATGAGGAGGCAGGAGATCCTGATCCACCCACAGGAGATCAGCCTAGTGCCAACGAGGAGGAGGAGGAGGACACGGATAGAGATGAGGAGACCGAGGATGCAGGTGAGGATGCGGACAAGGATGAGGGTGATGAGGAGGACGAGGAGGAGGAGGAGGATAGAGATGATGAGGAGGGGTCAGATGCAGCTCCCCATCATTCAGGAGACGATACCATAGCTCTGGATCCTCCTCTTATTCCCCAAAAGGGGGAACATGAGGCGATACGGAGACCTGTTCCTAGTACCGTCCAGCCTACACCCATCGTGCACAGATTATTCGAGCGAGGGGAGCCTAGTAGTTCTCAGTCACAAATGCTACCGTATCATGATCCCTACTGGCGTGAGGGAGATCCAGGTATAGTAGGTTTATATTAATTGATTAATGTTTTGATGATATAGAATGGTACTAATACAAAAATCTGTTCTACTGCTATAGCTAATGTGCAGGAGTGGCGTTCCCTGATTCAGCAGGCAGTGACAGACATTTCCACGATGGCACAGATCCCTAGTTCCTCACAGATTGCCTATAGGCCTCAGGGGAACGCGGGTCGGCATGAGGACTTGTTTTCCCCATTCCGAGTACAGGTAGACATATTGAGGGAGAGAGAGAGAGTCCTATCAGAGGACCTTCAGCGGGCGCGGTGAGATCTAGCAGCAGCTCAGGCTAAGGCTACCTCCTATCGTGCGATCCTTATGGATAGGGATCGTAGGAGTTCCTCTCGGAGTCACTCGCGGTCTATATCGCTCTACACACCCATGGGTCCACCTGCACGGCCGGATCAGGAGGGAACATCTAGTCGTCACTCTCCAGTCACCAGCCCCAGGGATAGGAGATGATTTTATGATGTGGGATAGGTCACATTTTGGATGTACAGTAACCTATATTTGTACACTATCCACATATATATATATATATATATATATATATATATATATATATATATATATATATATATATATATATATATATATATATATATATATATATATATATATATATATATATATATATATATATATACATGCTTCTCTTTTGTCTCAAATGTGTTATCTTTAATGCTTAAAACAATGTATATTTTGCTTTGATTAAATCTAATACATTTGGTAGATGTACATGTATATTCAGGATTTAATTGCCATGTGATTGATTTCTCAATACCCCATGATTAAATTGATACATGCGTGACTTAATTAAAATGTTTAATCAAGTACTACATTGATGATAGGGAAGAACTATGCATTAAGTCTAAGAATCATATAACTAATGTGATTTAATTTTGAGCTTAAACACAACATGATACGATTCTACTTAACACATAAAGACACTGTATAATATGCTAGCATAATGGAAATGTAAATCTTTTACAATTTACATAAATGAATTCAAGACAAACTATAAAGTAAAGAAACACGCTTGTCGAGAACGAAGCAATATAGATTAAACACCACAACATTTAATTCTATTTTGCTCTAATTAGGGGATACTAACATATTACCCAATGTTGAAGAACTGAAAAGAAGATAGATAAGGAATGAATAATTAAGCATAATATCTACGCAAGTGCATAGCATTGATAGGTTCTTTAAGAGGCGTACCGTCTACATTCGCTATTTTGTAAGCACCTGATCCATAATCTTCAATAACGATATATGGTCCAAGCCAATTAGAACTAAATTTTCCTTTTTCTGTAGGTAAGGCATTCACATTGCACTGATTCTCATAGAGGACTAAGTCACCTACCGAGAAGGAACGTTGAATAACCTTATCATTATAGCTTCGTTGTAGAGTTTTATGATAGGCTTGAATATGCTCAAGAGCGTGTATACGCTGTTCATCAAGCATCTCAAGCTATTGAAGTTGTTGTTCTCTATAAGAGTCATCATCTACTATACCTTTGAGAGAAACCCTAAGTGATGGAATCTCTAACTCTAAGGGCATAATAGTGTCAGCACCATAAACAAGATTATAAGGAGTAGTTCCCGTAGCAATTCGTACACTCGTTCGGTAGGCCCAAAGAGCATAGATTAGCTGATTACTCCAATCCTTACCATGCTTATTCACGGTTTTGCGAAGAATTTGTTCAATTATTTTATTGGATGATTCGGCTTGACCATTTGATTGAGGATAGTATGGTGTAGAAAATCGATGTTTGATATGATACTTCTCGAGGAATTTCTTCACGTCCTTGTTCTTAAATGATGTCCCATTATCTGAGATTATAGTGGAAGGTATCCCGAATCGAGAAATGATGTTTTCTAGAAGAAATTGACAAATCACTTCAGCAGTAGTAGAGCGAAGGGGAATAGCTTCTACCCATTTCGTAAAGTAATCTGTTGCGGTTATAATGAAGGTGTGTCCTTGAGATGAAGGAGGAGAAATTTTACCAATAAGATCCAAACCCCATGTGGAGAAAGGCCAAGAAGCTACCTGAGAACGATGTTCTTGGGCAGGAGCGTGAATCAGATTATTGTGTTGTTGAGATTGATGACATTTCTTAACAAATGAAAAAGAATCCTTTTGCATAGTTTGCCAATAGTATCCCATGCGAAGCAATCTTTGAACCAAGGATTTGCCCCCAAAATGCCCCCCACAGGCACTTGAATGTGCCTCTTCAAGAGCAACGGGGATTTCCAATTTGTTAAGACAGCGAAGGAGAAGACCATCATAACCCCTTCGGTAAAGGACATTAGAAAGAATGATATACCTAGCAGACAGCTTGTGGATTCTAGCCCTAGTGTTCCTATTAGTAGAATCAGGAAAGGTACCATCGGTCAAACATCTTATGATATGCGAGTACCATTCATCTGAGTCTGTAAAGTCACAACATGTTACCAAGCTAGAATCGTCTACAATAGCTGGAGAAATAAGGTTGTGAATAACAAATTTAAGATCAACCACAGGGTCCTCTAAAGATACAAGAGAAGCCACACATGCCATTGCATCTGCATGTCGATTATCTTTTCGAGGAACAGGTTCCATGGTATAAGACTCAAATTTTTGTAATAAAGAGATAGCAAGGTCTTTATATTGTGATAATTTGTCTTGTTTTGCTTGATACAGTCCTGTTACTTGTCTTATAATCAATTGAGAATCTCCATAAATATGTATGTGTTTTATATTCAGAGCTAAGGCTACTTTTATTCCCGCTATAAGAGCCTCATACTCAGCAATGTTATTGGTACACAGGAAATTTAGACGATAGGATAAGGGGATGGATTTCCTTGTAGGAGAAATCAGAACAACACCTGCCCCCAATCCCGCACGACACTTAGAGCCATCAAAGTATAACTCCCAAGTTTCATCTTTCTCTATAGAAAGAATGAAGTCATCGGGAAAAGACTCAGGGTTAGGGAAGGAGAAAGGTGAAGGGGCCTCAACTAAGTGATCGGTCAACGCTTGTCCTTTAATTGCTCTTTGTGAAACAAATTTAAGGTCAAATTCAGTTAACATCATAACCCACTTAGCTAGGCGTCCTGATAAATCAGTTTTAGAGAAAAGATGCTTCGAAGGATCAAACTTTACCATGACGTGGACTTCTAAATTCAAAAGATAATGTCTCAATTTCTGAGTCGCAAACACCAAGGCCAAGCATTGTCTTTCTATTGCAGAATATTGGGTCTCATAATCGAGTAAGGTACAACTTATGTAATAAACCGGACATTCCTTACCTTCTTTATCATGTTGTGCCAACAATGCTGCGAGAGCATGAGAGGAAGCAGCTGTATACAGAAGGAAGGGTTTAGAAGGTTTGGCAGGTTGAAGAATAGGAGGACTAGCCAAATACACTTTTAAATCTTCAAATGCTTGCTGACAATCTTCATTCCATTGAAAAGTGATATCCTTTTTAAGAAGTTGAGTAAAAGGAAAGGTATGATCCACAAGTTGAGATACGAACCTACGAATAGCTTGAATTTTTCCTTGTAGGCTTTTAAGTTGAGACACATTTCTAGGAGGTGGCATGTTGACAACATCATCTATTTTCTTAGTGTCCACCTCGATCCCACGACGCGAAACTATGAATCCTAATAGTTTTCCACTATCCACACCAAAAACACATTTTCGGGGATTCAAGCGCATGTGATATTTACGAATTCTTTCAAAGATTTGATGAAGGATTTTAATATGATCTATGCGAAGAAAGGATTTGGCTAAAATATCATCAACATAATCCTCTAAAATCTTATGCATGTAATCATGAAAGATAAGGGTCATCGCTCGTTGATAAGTTGCATCGGCATTTTTAAGTCCAAAAGGCATCATTATCCAACAAAATGTACCCCAAGGAGTGGTGAAAGCGGTTTTGAATTGATCTTGAGGGTTAATGAAAATTTGATTGTATCCTGAAAAACCATCCATGAAGGATAACAAGGCATGTCCTGCCGTAGAATCAACTATCATGTCAATATTTGGAAGAGGGAAATTATCTTTTAAAGAAGCCTTATTTAAATCTCGAAAATCAGTACACATTCTTATTTTATTATCTGGTTTAGCCACAGTGACAATATTTGAAATCCACGGGGAATAGTCAATAGGGCAGATAAATCCAGCCTCCAATAACTTTTCAATCCCAGCCTTAACAAGCAGAGCCACCTTAGGATTCATTTTTCGAATCTTTTGTTTCACGAGCTTAGCATTAGGAACTAAGGCAATGTTATGAGTAACAATCTTAGGATCTATACCAAGCATGTCAGAGTATGTCCAAGCAAAGATCTCGGGGAACTCATGCAATAAATCTTCATATTGTTTTTGTTCCTCTTCGTCCAAACATTTTCCAATTTTAATAACTTTCTCTTTATTGGAAGGATCCATCTTAACATCAGTGGTGTTACTTATGAGAAGATTACTTTGTTGAGGAGTATCCTTTAACTGAGGGAATTCTTTCACAATCTCATCATTATCAATCTCTTTTCCAAAATAGGCTTCAGTGTTCAAACAATAAGGGGGTCCCCTATTGTGATGATAACGAGGAAGAGTATCATAGGCTCCCAAGAACTCAACTAAAGCATCATCGGTAGGGAAGATATCCAAAGCACAGTCACACGAAGGATCCCCATCAATATACTCAGGGTGTTGCATTGATAGAGATGTAGAGATAGCATTAACACTAATGCATGGTCTTTTAGAAGCTTTAGTGCGTTTGCAGGGATTATAGCCAAGTCCAAAGGCATAATTGTGAAAATTAGTCTCTAGAGGAATTTTTATCCCTTGTTCATGAGCGCCACAACCATTTCCATGATACCCATGCTTAGCAAAAATGCGAAAACCACGACAATAACAATCAGCCATTTTAGAAAAAGAAGGTGGTTTTTCATAAGACAAAGAATCAAACTCTTCATAATTAGAGGTGTGAGGATAAGAAGTTTGAGAAGCAGCCACAAAATTATTACTCATAGGTTCAGGTAAGATTGATTGATTTTTAGCTTCTTCCTTCTTTTCAACTTTAAGCTCTCTAGAAGGAACCTTATATTCACCTACAAAGGTGGGATTGAAATCAAGAGATCCCCAATCGTCTTCTGCGAGGACCTTCTCAGGATCAAAATCCTTCTTATGTGCAGATTCAAGTCGAGAATAATCTTCTTCAGGAGCTCCAGACTCATCCAAAGAATTTTGATCATCAGAGAGTGAGGACTCATCGATAGGTATCTTGTTTAAAGAGTCATCACTAGACGAGGATGGCTTAGAAGAACCCCCTTTGGAAGTAGATGTTTGTAAACAAGCTTGGAAATTAGTATCACCTATCAAGGTATATGTCTTATTGTTATAGATAAATTTAACTTTTCTATGCAATGTAGAGGGGACAACTTGCATGCTGTGAATCCAAGGCCTCCCTAATAACAAGTTGTATGTTAAATTTCCCGACATAACATGGATAGGAGTAGGCAAAGTAACAAGTCCCACTGTGAGAGGTAAGGTGATAATACCTAATGAAGTCTTAGCCACATTGTCAAAGCCTCGAATGGGACAAGAGTCAGGCTCAATGAGAGATGTATCCACATTCATTTTATGCAATAGATTAATGCTACACACATTAAGGCCAGAGCCATTATCTACTAGTGTTCGTCTTATGGCAGTGTCTTTCATGATAACCACAATCATTAAGGGATCATATTGTTGTTGAATTTCACTAGTAGGCAACTCGTCTAGGGTAAACACAATTTGAGCTTTTGGATTCATCATAGAGTTAACCAAAGATGCTATATTACTAGATGTATTCGATGGAGGAACATTTAAATCTTTCAAGGCATCTTGTAACATTCCATGATGAGAGGAAGAAGTTTGAATCAAATCCCAAAGGGATATCTTAGCAGGGGTAGCTTTAAGTTGCTCTATGAGATCATATTCCTTACCCATAACTTGTGAAATACGGGGAGCTTGTGGAAGAATTGGTTGAGGATTGGGAAGAGAAACTGGAATAACAAGAGGAGGATTAGGTTGCTTATTATTTCTAGTGTGATAAGTATGGGCAACTGCATGATAACTCTCTCTAGTTATTTGCTTAGCATAACTATAAGGACTTATAGGTTTTCTTCCTTGTACGGTAATAATTGGTTTATTCGGAGTACGACAGGAATCATGATCATACCCTCCTTGGATGGTAAGGAGAGGTGATTTAGGAACTTGAAAGGTGGGATAAGGATAAGCACCTTGGACTTCAAAGAGAGGCTTATTATGTTCATTCAGGTTTATCATGTTAACCAATTTAGAAGTCTTGTTCTTGTTTAAAGATTTCGATAAAGCCACAAAGTCATCAAGAGCATCATCCAACAAAGCATGATCATATCGATTAAAAGGTTTATCTTTTGATTCAAAAGGAGACATCTCCTCATAGAGGGGATTATTGAACACAACCATGTTACTAGATTCAGTGGAAGAGTTGATAGGAATGTACCCTTGAGAGGAACCATTCGACTTATCATTCTCATCACATCTAAATGGCATAGTAACAAGGTTTATGAGTTTTTGGTAAAATGAAGGTTTGGCATCTTTAGGGTTCAAAAACTCATCTAAAGCTTCATCTAATTCATCTTGGCTATACTCATAATAATCATCAAAAGCACGAACATTTTGCAAATAAAAATCTGACATTTTGAAATAAAGGTTACATAAAATTTAGACACACAATGCAAAGAAACACACTTTTTTTTTTTTCTTTTTAATGAAAAATGAAATGAAAACACACTAAATCTAGATCTAGATCTAACAAATGCAATGCAAGAGGAAGCAATGATAGTTTCACGTCGGGTTCACCAAAATGTGTAGGGGAAAAAGCAAGACTAGGTTAACATGTCCTAATCCTACTTTTTGACACACATTACGGAATATGAAAGAGCCTAGAGGTATCACACAATTGGCTACTTCTTCTTGTGAAAGAGAGAGCCACAGGCTACCTATTAGGATTTCTATTCCTTTGTTGAAATTGGAAGATCAAATGATGCAAGTTCAAGTCCTAATCTCAAAATGCATGTACAAACAAATAACAAGATTGCAGAATTGAGATTAAACAATGAACAGCTGTAAATACAAGGATGAAATAAGAATGCAGATGCGTACCCGGAGCCAAAATCTGACTGAAAATGATCGGGACGGGGGCGCGGGCACCACTGTCCTGATACAGTGTCGGAAACTGCACCTGAAACTGCTGTTTTGCACTCTGGAAAGTTGTCAAAAATGTCGAAAAATGCTGTCTGTTTGGAGGACCAGGGCGCCCAGTGCCTCTATCCCAGGGACCAGGGCGCCCAGCGCCCCTGTCTAGGTCTTTTGCTCTGCAATTTGATGTGGAGTGTTGTCTCAACCTGCTTTTCCCGGATCTGTCTCCTGTGGCGTCGTCTGAGTCTCGAAACCTGCACTTATATCTGAAAAGGGTATGGGTGGCTATATAGGGTTTTGCCTTAGTCAAACCCCCACTTCGGTGATTTCCACCTCCATGAATAGCCAAGTTGTATTGTAAAATGTATTGTGTGTATAGACCTAGCGTGTGTGCAAGGTCCTAAAATGCAAGCAAGCAAACTAGAGCAACCTAGAAAGTAAACCCTAATTGCTTGTAAATGATGATGTAAATGCTCTAAATCAAGATGCAAAATGATCTAAAACATGAATAAATGATATATTGAAGCTTATGCAAAGACATGAAAACAACATGAAATCATACCCAACCCTCAAGGGAGGGGTACAAGCCAATCTTCAGTCGGTAATCTCCTATTGTTCTTCAATGCCTTCCAAGCCCTAAGTGGATGAAATGAATTTGATAAGTGCTTGATAGAGGGATGTTGAATGTTGTTGAAGTCTTCAAAGATCTGCTCTTTCGCTGCATATGAGGTTCCTGAAACCAAAAATCGGATCCCTTCAAATGAGGAACGAGAGCTCTTATGTATGAAACCCTAGGTCATAATTTCATCTTTTGGCCGACCTAGAGATTGAATATCCTACCAATTTCTTGGGGTTAAGCTTTATTTTATGATTGGATTGTGCTCCCAAAATTTCGGGAAAAATGTCCGGGACCATGTGCACTCTGGGCGCCACGGTCTCGACAACTTTTCACCAAATTTTCAGGGTCGTCAGATATGATGATTTTAGAGAGAATCCTGAAGTTACAGGTGATTTCAAGATGTTTTGACCCCCGAAACCAAGCCCCCAAGTTCAAAATAGGACTTAATTAGGGTTTTTGATTGAATGATGTATTGGAGGAATAAAATGAAAAGGGCACACTATGATGAAAGGGCCCAACTTTATGATGTAGAGGACAATGAAATAGGGCCTTAGACCTAATTAATTTGATTAATTAAGTGCTAAAGGAGAAATGCAATGCAAAATGTAAAATGCACCAAGGCGGGTTCTAAACTAGGTGTGAAATTGTACCACCCTAGCAAGTGCGTACAATTTACGACACTACACTTACCGACCTCTTAATACTCATCAAAACATACTTCTCAAGATATGGCAACATCATACTGAATCAGAAAATCAATTTCTTGACATCAATGACAAAATAATATTATTAAGATAGTAATCATCCTTCTTCAGTTATATCAATAATCTTCAGTTTTTTAATGTGCCTCTTCTTTCCCTTGAATTGAATTGAATTGTTGAAGATGTTGTAATTAGGGAAAATGTTTTAGAATTTAAGTAAAAGTGTGTGAATAGTGATTTAGAGTTGTCGAATCAAGCCATGAACCTAGATCTAAGAAATATAAGATTATTCATGTAACAACCCAAACTAGTAACCTAAGAATTTTTGACAATTTTTTTTAAAATTTATTTATTTAATCTTCTATGTTTGATTCAATCACATACTCTAGGCATCTATCCAATTGGATTAGGCATTCATCCATCTGTTATGAGAATATAACCATATGGGACATGAGGTTTCATCTATCCAATACAAGATAGGCATCTACCCAAATAGGGTAGGCATCTATCCAACTTGGGATAGGAGGTGCTCTGACCAGAGCTTTAGACTCATCATGACCATCTGGGTCCTGAGTCACTCACTAAGTACTACACTCCTCTAATAGGAGTGCACCGAGGTTGTCATCCTTAGGGGCAAATAAAATAACATAATGCAAGCTTGAATTCTGCCTTGGAATTTGTCCTAAAGCCTCAAGAAATCAAGTGAATCCATACGAGATTCCTTCAGAGTATGCATTGAATTACTTTATCCTTTAATACCCTTATCCTTTAATTGGTATACTTCGCAATCCATCTACTTTCCTTAACCAAAACCTTGGACCCCATCCCCGAACACTTGAGTACTAGGGATAACTTCGTCCCTAGATTGCCTACATAGCCATTTCAGCACGGGATCAAGGCATAAAGTATGTAGTTTTGTTTTCTAATCTATGATTTAATGTGAACTATTTTGGTGGGTACGCAACCCTTTCTAGGGTCAACATCCCAAACAGTTTCTCTACGATTTCTACCCACGATGGTAGCTTTAAGCATAGAGCTCAAGGTGGCCTAATGCTTGTGGCCTAAAACAACTAGGTATGAATTCCTATCATAAGCATCACCCTTGACCCAATTATCAATCATCACCAATTCTTCAATACAAAGCCAAGTTTATAAAAGTGTTTCACTCAATCAACCCTAAAGGGGTTTACTAAGGTTTAACTAGAGGATGTAAATTCATTTAAAGATAATCTTATTAGATTATTGAACCAAGGGGGATTGTCTGCCCCTTGGATCTTAACTTCCAAGTGTCCCTTATTACTCCCCAACGGATGATTCCATAGATGTCATTGATGCATCTTTATTAGGAATTAGGTGCAGTAATTCAACACAATGACATTACCCATAAGCATGACCCAGAGGCACCATGAATATCGAACACTGCTAGGTTTTTGTTTCCATCACCTCTTGTTTAGTTATCTAACTCGAAATTAATTCTGAATTCATGAATATCAAGAGAAGCAATAATAATGGAAATGAACTATTTCATGCTTGAACTTAGTAATTGAAAGGAGCATAAACAAATCAACTATTTGGAATAGCATTTTCTTGAAAAGAAGCCATGATTAAAACTTTAAGGCTAGACTAAATACATGAAGTACTAATTGCTTAATACTTGTAAAATATAACTTATAAAAAGAACCCGAATTCACTTGTAATATATTTAATTGTTTTGGAACATCCATTACTCTTAAGTACAACTCTTAATAGTTTAAAGGTATTAGATTCCTTAAGGAAAATGGTAAAGCAACGAAACTTTGGAAATGAATTTATCACTTATTTGTTGAAAGAAGAAAAATAACTATTTAATGATAAGCTTAATAATAACTGCATCATCGTTAAATCAACTAATTCTTCCAACTAGAGTAACATAAAAATTAATCTTTAAGCATTTTCTACAAATGATAATCATTTCTTTAAATATGAGTCCTATAATTGTTTGAAGAAATTTAAATCATCAAATGATAACACTTTGAAAATGAAATTATTACTAACATGTTTGATGGAAAGATACTAATAATAACCTTAATATCCACACTTTTTTTAATTACCAATGTTGAAAATAAGTGAATCCAATATGAATAATCCCAAATCAACCAACGACTTATTAACCAATGTGAATAAGACTCCTCAATATACCTTCAATCAATCGTTATGAAAATGACTCCTTTCTAATTCCAACCAATTCATTTTTCATTTAACCAATATGAGCATGACTATTAGATGATCCCAACAATCTACTTTTAATTAACCAATATGATTATGGTTCCTAAATAACCCTAATTAATTTTTTTAATTAAGCAATGTACCGATGTACAAAAGTTCCTAAATAAATGAAATCTTCTTTTAGGGGTTCTTGAACTAATGCAATATTATATGGAGATAACTATCCACTTGAAGCCATTTATCCCTTGGACATTTTCTACAAATAATAACTTATTAATCACAAACTCTTAGAAGAGAGTTAAGATTTTCTCCTAGGTTATCTCAATTAAAATAGTTGTATAATCTACTAAGTGATCATGGATTAGGTTTCTCAAGCACATATTAAGGTAATGATTCCCTAATAACAATAATAACTCATTTAATGTTCGAAGATAAGTTCAATTAAACTTACAATAGAAGTTGAGTATTCGATTTGAGGTTCATGAGATAAGTCAAAATCATAGTTAAATGACTCTAGATTGATAAAACTTTTGGTTTTCAAATAAAGTTTCTCCACTACCCAATTAATATTAATGTTCTAACAAAATAGATTTTACTATGAAGTTCAACTAAGAAATTCACCTCTTCCTTAAATGTAGCTCTTCCTTTTACTAGTCTTATGCTCCCTTACAGTTAGGAGATAAATTTGACTACTATTAGATTTGACTAATTTAAATGACTTGGTTACTTAAAAATTCAATCTCCTACTACTAAGAGACTACTATCCAAATTTAAGAATGGCCTTTATATCTAGATTCTTGTAATTTGTATGATAAATTAATGATGTAACTTGCATGATGCTTGAAGTAGTTAATTGGTAGAGGACTATGCATCTAAGCATGAACATATCAAATTTACATTGACAATCATAGCGATATATATATATATATATATATATATATATATATATATATATATATATATATATATATATATATATATATTAATAATTCATATTGAATTTGAAATGCCAGCTAAAAACCCCAATAAAACTAATCTAATCGAATGATTTCAAATTACAAGTGGATTGTAACCAAATAAAGGTTTACCGACCAAAATTTTCTTAGCAAGTAAAGTTTTCAAATTATTAATTAATAGGTAGTTCTAAAATAAATTGAAATTATCGATAACTAAAAAATTATAAAATTTTAATTGAAAGTATTGGTTATGGAATATAAACCCTCATAAACAAGTATGTTCATTTGTTAACAATATCAACTATATAAATAGTCAAATACATTTCATATTATAATTTCTTAACGTTACTAAAGCCAAATTATAACTTAATCAATGAAATTTGTAAACAAACCTTATTTAAATCTTCATATAAATTATAAATAAATCATCTAATCCAAATTGTAATTCATGTGTTTACGAATTAAGTTGTTTATTATTATTTTACTTTGAATTAACTAATGGTACCACTTAATCATTTATTATATTGATTAAACCTTTAAACAAATAATAAAAAAAATAATCAATTTTTAATATAATATTAACATTATAGAAATCTAATTTTTTAATGATTAAAATATTTCAAAATATAAGCAAATGTCAAATCAATGGCAATTTGAATTCACGCATGTCAAACAAATCTTTAAAAAAACAAGTTCTTTACTTTAACCGCAGGGTGGCTAAAAAAGAGGAAGGGGAGTGGAGAGTGGAGAGTGGGGAGTGGGCCCACGAGCTCCCCACCCACTTCCCATGAAAAGGGCTTTTTATTTATTTATTTATTTGTATCAAATAAAATAATGCTTTCAATAAAGAACTTTCATCTTCCTAAATAAAGCACTTCAATAACAGAAACAACAAGGCAAAGATTTATAATGATTAAATTTACCAACATATTTCTTTAATAATATATATAAAAAGATTTATAAATGATTTGTGCTATACTTAAATTACAAGACATAAAAATATAAATTAATAAAGATTTAGAGTTTTGTTCTAGAGACTCACAAGGTAAAGAGAAATAAATTCCACAGAAAAGAAATTTGCGCATAATGCTTGAAAAATGTCACAACCCTCCTTTATCACTTTTTGATTTGATACAATTCTATTATGTTTTTGGTTGACCTATTGAAATTAATTGAATGAATATTATAAAAGAATAAATAATGGACCCACACACACACTTGGAGAATATAATTCAAAAGGCATTAATTATTTTATTTTTATTTTTATTTTCCCACTCTCAATTATGGCACATGTTGTAGGAGGAATTAGAAGCTTCTAGAGGAATCTTCAATACCTTGCATGTAACTCCCCCACTAGGATTTTAATCAATGTTTACATGAGCCCAATATTGGAAAAGAATCTCATTCTTAATTAATTTCTCTAGATAGTGGAATTAAGGGATTTTTCTTATATATTGTATGCAAGTTTTCATAAGAGGGAGTTGATTATGTTTTGAAAAAAAAATCTTCCAAGTTTTAGTAGTAGGATCTTCTTTGGTAGTCTTATTTTCATTGTAGGATTGTTAAGTTGTTCTTGAAGATTTCTCTCAAGTTGCAAGGAAGGATCAAAAAGGATAGCTAGAGGATTCAACATCGAGCTTCGATAAGCCAGGTTCTCTTTTTTGTCATCTCTCATTTACATATGAGAAATTTGCATTATAAAAAAAAAATAGCTTCTAGATCTTCCTTTATATATAAAATTTTTTTATTAGATTGTAAATCTTTTCTTCTTATTTAGGGATAAATATTGATAAAAGTACTTCCATATAATGCATGTAAAAGATAGCTTTATTATTTA
Organism: Cryptomeria japonica; assembly: GCF_030272615.1. Classification (NCBI taxonomy): domain Eukaryota; kingdom Viridiplantae; phylum Streptophyta; class Pinopsida; order Cupressales; family Cupressaceae; genus Cryptomeria; species Cryptomeria japonica. The sequence goes on from NC_081407.1 coordinate 329,327,239, forward strand.
TTTAATTCTCTTTAGAAAATATATATCAGATCTTGCTTTTGCTTTTCCAAAAGATTTTTTCTTTGATCTGTGCAAAAATCATATTTCCCTTATTTAAATTTCTTTTTCTAAGATTAAACTCCTCTCTATGTGATTAAATGATAATCACTTGTGTATGAATTGTGTTCTTTATTATTCTTCTCTTAAATTCATTTCTCTCGCTCTTGGAATGGAAATCTGAATGTAAATCTTATTTTTGTAATTAAATCTTACTTCCCTGTGAATAATCTTACCTCTATGAGAATATAAGTTTGATCTTTTGCATATGAAATTATTTAAATATATTTTTCCTATGAGTAAAAAAAAAAACCCATCTCTCTCTCTGAATGTAGATTTGATCATAAATTTTAAATTCCTTATGAGCAATCTTACTTCTCTGTGAACAGAAAACATCTGATAATAAAATATAAATCTCATTGTATTCATTATTCTCTGTGGAAATGAAGTATAAATCTCTCTCTGTGAATATTAGTTCTGTACATTGCTAAAATAATTTAATTCTCTGTGCTATTTCATCCCTGTGAATAAATTCCTATTCTCATTTGTTTTACATTAACATTCTATTTCACATATATTTGTTTATATATATTTTCTCTTATGCTATCAAATAAACTAGAATGAAAAAAGGAAACCATATATATATATATATATATATATACTTCACAAATATTAAACTTAACGTAAAAATATATATATTCAAAATAACGCCTAGCGTTACCAAAAATTAAATTTATAGCGGTCAACGCATGGGAGGCAGAGATAAGGTAACCGTCGGGGCAGTGGTACCCTCCACTACCCCTGCGGTCACTGTCACGGCAGTGGCCGCAGGGGGAGTGGAGGGGCCCACAGTGTCCCCTCATCCCTGCTGGCCTACACCTGTAGGTCCGCAGGGGTGATGGGACCCGTGGCCCCCACCCCCCCATTAACTATTAAAACAAAGTTCGCTTATTAATTTTTTTATGTATTTAGATTTTTTTTATATATATAATTTGAGTTGCAAATTGAAATTTGTTAATAATTACTTTATTTTAAATTTTAAGTTTAATTGTTAATAATTGCTTTACTTTAAATTTTAAGTTAGTAAATTAAACTTAGGAAAATTTATAAATAATTAGGATTATTGTGTAATAGATTTGTAATTTTAAATTATTGTGTATAATTGGAATCTCTCAATCCATTGGAGATTTATTGGGTTACTTAGTCGATAATTTTCAGATTCATTTAAAACAATTAAGTCATATTATTATGATTTGATCCAAAATTGCCAAAAAGTCTAAACTAATTGTTCATTTTGAACTAGTAATGCTATAATTAATTATTCTCGTGATAGAAGTAAACATTGCTTAATTTTGGATGTAAATGACACTATTTTTGCATCATACGAATTACTTATATATTAATTTGCATTCATTGATGATCAAGTTACATTTCCATCATTTTCATGCAAGTTACCCGTTTTAATATGTGAGTTCATAGTTGTCATTATCATGCAATTATATATTAAACAGTTTAGTTGTAGAAGAATGGTAATTCTATCAAGTGGTAATTGAATGCCATAGAAGTAGTTATTTCAATTAATTAAACTTTGCAATTATGTACATTCAATTCATAATTATTTTCAAGCATGATGTTTTCATACCTTCTTAGTTAGAAAACTAAATAAAGGAAGTTGGAAAACCAAAACCTAGTAGCGTTTGGTATATACAGTGCCTCTAGGTCACACTTACGGGTAATGTCATCGTGTTGAACTATTGCACTTAACGCGTAATAAAGCTACATCAACGACGTCTGTGGCATCGTCCCTATAAATCGTCGGGGAGTAATAAGGGACACTTGGAAGTTAAAATCAAAGGGGCAGGTAATCCCCCTAGGATCGATAATCTAATAAGATAATTCTAAAATGATCTTTCATCCACTAAGTTAAACCATAGTAAACCCCTATAGGGATGATTTAGTGAAATACTTTTATGAAATTGATTTAATCTCGAAGAATTGTTGACGATTGACAATTGGTCAAAGGTGACGCTTATGATAGGTATTAGGATCTAGTTGTTTTAGGCCACAAGCAATAGGCCATCTTGAGCCTTTGCTTAAGTGCTACCACTGTGAGTAGCAACTACAAAGAAACTGTCTGGGACATTGACCCTAGAAAGGGTTGCGTACCCACTAATCAGTTTACATCAAACCATAAAGTAGAAAATAGAGCTACATGCTTTACGCCTTGATCCCGTGCTGAAACGAGTATGTAGGCAATCCTGGGATGGAGTTGTCCCTAGTACTCAGGCGTTCGTGGGTAGGGTCTAGGCTTGGTAAGAAGAAGGATTGAGTAGAATCCTAATTTGAAAGATAAGTATAATAAAAAGGAAAAAGTAATTCAATGCATACTCGGAAGGAATCCCGTATGGATTCACTTGATTTCCCGAGGCTTTAAGCCAAATTTTGAGGCGGAATTCAAGCTTGTATTATGTTATTTTGATTACTCCTAAGGACGATGACCTCGGTGCACTCCTATTGGAGGAGTGTAGTACTTAGTGAGTGACTCAGGACCCAAATGGTCCCGATGAGTCTAAGTCTCTGGCCAGAGCACCTCCTATCCTAATTGGATAGATGCCTACCCCATATGGGTAGATGCCTATCCCATATTGGATAGATGAAACCTCCTGCCCCGCATGGACAGATGCCTAACCCGTATGGTTGGATGCTCATCCCGGATGGATGAATGCCTAATCCTAATGGATGGATGCCCAGAGTATGCGATTGAATCAAACACAAATGATTAAATTTTTTTTTTAAAAAAAATGGTCAAATTTTGTTGGGTTAAGTATAGTGGGTTATTACAAAAAACATAGGGTAGAGTTTCACAATGATAGATTTCCACCGGAAAATAAATTATCTCATATATATTTATTTTGATTTCATAATGATAGCTTTCAACAAGACATTATATTGCCACAAAGATATATACTTTGATTACAGAGAGAATTAATTTATATTTATATTTTTGAGATGAAATTATATGTATTTCATGAATAAGATTTCATAGAGATAGAGAAGAACTATTGCAAGTTGATCGCAAAGGTATATTGTCTTCCTCTTTTGATAGAAGGTTATTGGAAATAGGAATGATTACGCTTGGGGTTTTTGAGGCAAATAATTTTTTTTTCCCAACAACTATTAATTTGAATAAGAAATACAAATAAATTTCTCTTTTATGACAGAGAAGAATGAGAGGAATTAAGGATTTACACACGAATGATCAAACTCATATCTCGAGAGAGAGAGATAAGTTTAATTTACAGAGAATAATAAGATAAAGAACAAGATACATAGGTAATCATCATAAACTCACAGAGAATAATCAAATAATTTAAGTAATAAAATTTGCATTCCTAATTTCACAGAAGAAGGACCAATATTCATATGTAGGGAATTTTTCAATAATTCATAGGCAGACATTATTCAATAAATCACAGAGAGATGAATTTATTCTCAAAAGAAAAATAAATTAAATATGATTTCTTTTTCTTTTTCTCTTTGCACTCCTAAAAACAAATTTAGAAAGCAAAAACATAAAAAAAAAAAAACTGATTTCTTTCTTTCTTTCTTTCTTTCTTTCTTTTTTTTTTTTTTCTGAAGAAAATTAAAAAAAATAATAAAATTAAAAAATATCTTTTACATGCATTATGTGAAAGGTACTTTTATCAATAATTATTCTAATTTTGATTTAAGAACAATCTAATTTTTTTATATATATTTGAAGATCTAAAAGAAATGATAGAAACTATTATTTTTGATAATACAATTTTATTTCATATGTAATTAAGGGAAATTGAAAGAAGAGAACCTGGTTATTGAATCATGATATGAATTTGATTGATAATAACAAGAACCTAGAGTAAAATATATAAAAAAACCTTGCACCATTGGATTAATCTTGAAACTATCTTTTCATGATATCTTGTTTGCCCAATTTTTACATTGTATGCCCAAGTTATGATAGAAAGAAAAAAATTCTTCTTTACATACAAAATAGAGCATAGAGGGAGCTAAATTGGTTTCTACCACTGACAACAACATGATGTCAATGTAATATTCTCATTATATTCCTTTGTGTTGAAAAGAAGTTGGCTGAAAAATGTAAATTACCAAAAATTGTTGAGAATATTCTATCTAATTTCCAAGAAATTGGTTGCCAAAATATTTTGGGGGCACTAGGATCTTTCCAACCAAAAAGTGTTGTTGATTAGGTAAGGGACTACCACTAGGATTGGAATCTACGATCACCAATGGGTGGACTATTAGGAGGAAGCCATCGTTGATAGTTTGGAAGTCTTTGTCTATGGTAAAAGGTCGCCCTACAACTAATAATTTATTCATGAGTAGAATGGGTCCAACCTAAATTGTGCAAGCCTACGTAGTGTCCTACATAGGATTTTAAAAAGAAACCCCTTTTCTATTTTGTTGACTTTTTTTTAATAAAAAATAAGAAAAATTGATTAAAAAACCCCAAAAAATGGTCAACCTATAAAAGATATTTTTATGCCTGCATAGTGATGACAACTAGGGTCGTGCAATTTTCTTATTTTCAATTGGTCTATTTTGGTAAATGAACAATTGATTTTTTATGTTTCTATACACTCTAGATCGAACAATGACGTATGTTTTTCTCCATGATGAGACAATTTTATCCTCAAGGTCGGACCTCTTAGAAAATGAATAGGAAGTCACAAATATAGAGATCTTATACCATGTCAAAGTTGATAACTAACCCCACAACTCCTAGAAATTGCCTACAATAGAAACTCCTATCACATATGAAAATAAGCCATTATTGATGTTATGAAAATTTGAGAGAGATTGAAAAAGAGGGAACCTAATATTTATATAAACATGAATAGCCTGAATAGATTACAATGAATGCATATAAAAGCATAAAGATCAAACCCTAGATGAAAACCCTAGGATAAGATTAAATTAGAGCATGACAAATGTCTTAAGCATATGACTTGATACAAATTAACCTATAATTAGCTCAATATAATAATAAAATGCACTTCTAAGTTTAGCTTAAGTGTAATAAAGATATAAGGGACCTAACTAGATAGTTAATTAGGTAATTATCATAACTAATCCAACATGCTCAACTCATAATCATAATCATAATCATAATCATAATCTTTACATCATTTACATATATCTAGAATAATTTGCAATTCATACTTAAAGGGGTTGTTAGTATGAATAAGGTGTTTTAACTTAGAAGTTCACTACTAGGTCTTGTTCACATGTTAATTTTACTTAGGTGCTAGGAATCTTTCTAGAAGTCTTAGTTGTCAATTAGATCTTGTCTTATCTTTTGGCACGTAATTATTGAGTCCCAAGTCATTTAATATTTATCATTTAGTTGTCTCATTGTATAGTATAAAGACACATCTCACAATCTTGTCTAGTCCTATCTTTCAACCTTTCCTATATGGGCAAAGCATCATATCTACATTCTAATTCAATCCAATTCATTGTACTGATAATCAAGAATATTTTTCTCTTTCTTCTCTCTAGTTAAAGGAATACCTTGGTTTTGCAAGTGATCATAGAGGATTGGTTTTATTGATGACTCTAACAAGACGCTTCAAATGTTTCTTCCTATTTTTACTATATATAAAGATAATACCAAAGAACATTCACACATTTTTTTAAGTAGCTTACTAAATACATGATCCATGCATAATTAGAAAGTGGCTAGAACATTAATGAGTTCAAAAAGTATTATGAAAAATTCAAAGTGTCTATTATGTCACTTGAAAGTTGTCTTCTAAGCAAATTTATCTTTCATGTGGATCTTATGGTATGTTGATCTCAAATAAATTAAATTGGAGTACACATTTCCATTCATTTTATATATGATCTCATATATCCTTGGAATAAAATATCTATTCTTGATGGTATTGTTGTTTAAGGCCCTACAAGCAATGTGCATACACATAGTTTTATCCTTCTTAACAAGAGCTATTAAAGATGCAAATAGGCTAGAGCTAGGTCATATGAAGCTCATCTCAAGAAGTTATTTTTTATAATCTCCTTATTTCCTTATTAATATCCTCTTAGGGAACAATATGGTGTAGATATAACAAGTTTAACCCCTTCTTTTGACACTATAAAATGTTGAAATCCTATATTTGATGGAAGTCTTACCTACATATCATTTAAAAGCATGCTATTCTTATCCTATTTTTTTTAAAGGTACATGGATTACTAAGTAAATGTCTATATATGTATGTACATGTGTATATGTGTACATGTGTATATATGCATGTATATACATACACACACATATGTATATGAATGTATGTATATTTATATGTATATACATATACATATATGTATATACACATACACATACACATACACATACACATACACACACATACACATACACATACACTTACACATACACATACATATGTGTATATAAGTATATATGTATGTATATACATGTATAGATACATATATACATATATACATACATATATACATACATATATACATATATGCACATATATAGATACACACACACACACACAATTTTGTAATGTGCTTCCTTCTCCTTGAATTGCTCTATTTAATTGCACATTCTTGAATTCATTTAGAGTTTCTAATATTTTCACCATTAAAGAAGTCAATATATATTGCCTCTAATTCATTTGCATTACATTTTCTTGGAGGAAATTTAATATATCTCTAGTAATTAATCTTTTTTCCTCTCCTAACATTTTCTTTGTGTCGTTAGGGTTTTGTTCTAACAAATTCTTTTGGTTTCTTTTCAAGTACCATATTTCTTTGTCACTTGGAGTCATCATCAAATAAGTCTACCCTACAAGATAGAGATATCTTGGCTCTAATACCATTTTAATGTTCCAAATTATCTTTTTTAATTATAATAGTATATTTGAACATAAATAATATACTTCACCAATCTATAAACCAAAACAACACAAATTAAACTAGCTATTCAACACCCAAAACTACATAAATTGAGATAAAAAATTCCTAAATTTTTATGGATGTAATTTTGGTTTATAGCTCATATAATGGAATGATGTGTAATGTGCTTCCTTCTCCTTGAATTTCTCTATTTAATTGCACACTCTTCAATTCATTTAGAGTTTCTAACATTTTCACCATTAAAGTAGTCAATATATATTGCCTCTAATTTGTTTGCATTACATTTTATTGGAGGAAATTTTATCTATCTCTAGTAATTAATATTTTTTCTTCTCCTAACATTTTCTTTGTGTCATTAGGGTTTTGTTCTAACAACTTCTTCTAGTTTCTTTTCGAGTACTATATTTCTCCGTCACTTGGAGTCATCATCAAATAAGTCTACCCTACAAGATCGAGATATCTTGGCTCTAATACTATCTTAATGTTCCAAATTAACTTTTTTAATTATAATAGTATATTTGACAATAAACAATATACTTCACCAAGCTAAACCAAAATAGCACAAATTAAACTAGCTAGTCAACACCCAAAACTACATAAATTGAGCCAAAAAATTCCTAAATTTTTATGGATATAATTTTGGTTTATAACTCCTATAATGGAATGATGTGATATTCATTACAACAACCACAACAACAAATATTAAATCTTAAACTAACAATCCTTAACTCATACTTTGTCAAAAACACACTATTAACAAAAAGCATTGAAAACTCATTGATCTTCTCTGCAACAAATTTAGATATTCCCAACTCCTAAAAATGATCATGTATAGAAAAATAATAGAAATGATGAATCCTAGATAAAAAAAATTAATACAAATTTGATAATAATGAATCATACAGTAGCAAACAACAAAATAAAATATTGACACAAACAATGCACTCAAACTACATATACTTCACCAACAACTTGCAGCAAACACACAATAAATAACTAAAATCTCTTGAAAATCTATTAAGCTCTAATGCAATAATTGAATGATAATTGAAAATAAATTTAAAGTCTATTGTAGAAACCATAACCCCTAGAGACCAAAATCTACATAGATCTCAATTCACCTGGTCTAATAGGAGACAAGGCCAAAATCTTATTCAAGTCAGACTGGACAAATTCCTAGTTTCTAGTTTTTGGAGGAATGTGGGTTCCCTCTCTCAATTCTCTTATCAAGATTGGGTCAAACCATAATGGCATTATTCTTTCCTGGGATGATGGTCTTAAGAAAGGACCCTACCCTTTCAAATATGAAATTATGTGAACCCTCCATCCAGACTTCATAGCTTTGGTTGAACAATGGTGGGATATTTAGGATAATGGAATTCCCATGTTTCATTTTGTTCAAAAATTCTCATATTCAAATGGAAATATGTTGAAATGCATCACCCCAGTTTCAATTATTGCATATTTGATTATATTCGAAGACTATTTTTCCTAAATATATGAATGCATTGATCTATTACTATTTTTTATTTGCACTATCCTCAACACACTCAAAATTAATCAACTTAAAAATATTTTATGTTCCATTAGTCTTCGAATCTAATCAAATATGCAATAATTGAAATTGAGGTGATGCATTTCAATATGTTTCCATTAACCTACAACAAACACCAATGAGGTTTTCAACAATCTTTTGGGTCTTGAGCATGTAACAATGTTACATGATCAATCTCGGATAATTATCTAATTAAATAACCAATCATGTAATCATTTGATAATTTTAAGATCATTGCATGATTTCCTTCAACCCTGACACATTTTACAACAATTGATTGATAGTGCTAAAAAAATAATCCTCCAATGAATGTAGGAAATGGTTGAATCTAAATTAGCTACCATGCTTGCAAGATGCATGTAAAAAGAAATCCACTTCTAATATGAAACTAACAAGTTACAACTCATAGTTTTATAAATGAAATACAACAGTTGCTTAGAGTGACCACACAAGATAGAAAGAGGCTCGAGTGATTTACATTAAATATCTACCACAACCATGATGAGGAAAAATAATTCTTCTTATTAGTTATATGCATAGTTTGTGAGAATGCAAAAAATGAAATGACAATACCCTTTTGGAGAGTCCAGGATTGCTAGGTTTAGATGAGGGTCTCTTTCAATGAAGTAAAGACATCAACAAACTAAAAGCACTTACACAATCACACACCAAGGGAAGGAAAAAAAGAAGAGATCTTATTAATGTACAAACAAATGTTAGGATGGAAAAAAATTATAAATAATCTCGACGACTACGAGATTAGGATGTAATGAGAGAGTAGACTCAAAGTATGGGACATACTCAGAGAACCTAAAGGGATAATGAGCAAGCCACAATTGATAATCCTCAATGCTCACCTGATAGTTCAAGACAAAATATTAAATTCATTATAAAGTAATGAGGAGCATGTGCTAGTGTCATAATCCTTCCCATGATTTAATTAGTCTAACCAAGACCTATATTCAATGCCAAGTACAATCATAAGGAGAAAAGTTTTGCTAGATGTCTATTCACTTCATGATAATGATCTAGTCAATTAGAAAAGCCTCAAAGGACAATTCAAATAGCAAGTGAAGACAATCAAGAAGGGAAGTCAACCTTCAAGTATTGAATGGGTGTTTGAGGACAAGGGTTTTGCAAGTGGAGACATGCTTTTGACAATCTAAAGACATAGCCAAGAAGTTATAGGTATGGAAGTGAAAAGTCACAAAGAAATGCGAGTGACCGAGAATAATCATAATATCATGGAAGTCCAACATAACAATGACAATGCAAGGATTAAGTGATAGCCTTAATGTCAAGATGGAAGACAAGATTGTAAAAAGTAAGAGGATGAGGTTTCATAAGCTTAAAAAATTAATTTTTTTATGGTGAAATCTCCAATCAAAAAACAACCCACAAGTCGATGTACATATAGCTATATTGTGGAGTAACAGTGGCCATGAAAACTTAAAAAAGATAGTCCCTAAGTTTATTAAACAAGTGTATATGACAAGTGTGAGCCGAGGCATAAGAACGAGGTTGAGGTGTCTATGAAGGAAAATCCTTTTGAAAATTTCTTCTGAGCAAGTGTATGCGAAATAATAATAGCTTAAATGCATTGAAAATTGATATACCCCTATACCTAGATTCAAAGTTATACATAGATTAAATGAGATAAAGAAGACTAAATAGTGAGAAACAAAAAAGAAGATAGAGTTCTTTGAGGAAAGATGGTTCACATGACTGTAACAGTCAATGTCAAAATCTAATGGTTTAATTTTTTATAGAAGATGTGAATGATGGTCCACATAATGGTATATTAGGCAAGGTGTCAATCAAAGTTGTAAATACAAGAGCATAATCTTGATTAAAGGAGGTAGTCTCAACATAGTATATTCATATAAATCTATGTTAATCTTTAGATAGATTGTATCAAATATTGGGCCATGAACCAAACTTAAAAAAATATTATTTTTCTTGTTGATACTACACTATCTTGTCATACTATTATCAAATCCTTAGTAGGCAAAGACATTCATAATTTTTTTTGAAGAATATTTACCAGACCATGCATTTTGGATTGTAGATTCACATCATAGTGTTGATTAAAGAACAACTATTTTTGCATCCAAAGAATAAATTGTATGTTTGTTATTTGAAGGAAAGTTTTCAAAAGACCACTTGTTAGAGGCAATTGCTTCACTTATAGAACTTATAGGATACATATACCTGAATTCAATTCTCATAAGAAAATTCTTGCTCTTTTACTCTTATAGATGTTTACTCAAAGTTGATGGTCATGTTGATGATCATGATAAACACATTTTTAACACTATTTACACTTCTCAAGAATTCTTGAGTTTGAATGGGCATTGCACATTGTTTGATAAGAGAATTGTTAGCGAGACTACACAATTTTTGACTACTTAGAAACTTTTCCATAAAACCAATGTTTGTAATGTTGTAAATGAAATGCTAAACAAATGTTACATTTATAAAAACCCCTAAAAATAATCCACTCATGTTGAAAAGGTACAAGGTAAGGAAAAATATTGAAATCAAAGAAAGAAAATTTGCTATATCTACAATGTTGAAATTTTGTTGAGAGGAAACTTATTAAAGTGCAATAATATTTTGGATGAACCTCTACTACAAAATTGTTGGCTTACAAATCATTGTTTAATAACACAACATCTAAAATTATTGCTAGTGAAGAAAATAAGTAAAGACCAAAAGAACAAAGACAAAAACAAAGAGATAAAAAGAAAACCTTTCTAGAAATATTGTATATTCATATATGTTTCGAAATTATAAAAAGTTTGTTTGACTAAAACTAGAGTTGTTGCTCTTTATTATATTCAAGAAGACAAAACACAAAATCCTCTACTATGGTGGTTGCAAGTTGTCACTACAAAAAACTATTTTTTCTTTTCTTTGTTTTTTTGATTCATAACACATACAAAATTGTTCCTTGTTCGACATATATGACCAACAAAGAGAGCCAAAAATAAAATAAAAAAATATTAATTAAAAATAGATTTGAATTTAGAACTATAGCATAGGAAACCTAGTGTAGAAGATTGGCAATTGTTTTTCATTCAAAATTGTCATGTCCACTTCAATGCTTCATTCATAGTAGAAAGTATACAAAAAGGAATTTGAGACATAGTTGGCATTACCTTCAAGAACAACATTTTATTAGGCAATCTCATTTCATATGCTACAATTTGTACAAAATAATTAATTTAGAGGCAAAACATTGTCTTATAATTATTGCAATTGAAGAAGAAAAAGCATTTTGTCAACCAGTTCACATGCCTTGTCTATGCTTCCATTTTTTGGAAGCATGTTTACTAGGGCAGTTGCAAATTACTTAAAACCCATTTCCAAAATGATGACAACACCAAATATTATAATCTAAATGTTATTCTTATAATATTGAAATATAATAAGAAAAAGTACTTAGAGGCCATTTACCAACCTTAGGAAGAACTACTCATCCAAGATGGCTAACATCACTATTCTGTGACCACTTCTACACCAATAATCTATGGTTACTGATATAAGAGATTGAAACAAAGGAATTTGGTTTTAGATGATGAGCTGCACTACTCTATCCTCATTCTATTCTATCTATTTTTGGTTCTCGGATTATTTGACCTTATAGGTTTGAATAAAATGAATTGGTGATGCATTCATCGGAGGGAAGGAATAATGTAGCTGAGCAAGCATGCCATAACCCTCCTTTACCATTTTCAATTGCTACTACTATTGTTATTTCTATTATATCATTTTGAGGTTATGTTAAAAATGAATTTATTGAATATGATTATAATAATGAACACACACATAGAAAATTAATTTAAATAGAAATTATTAAATCCCTCAATTTCAAATAAGCACATGTCATAGGAGAAATTGGAAGCTTCTAGAGGAAATCTTCATCCTCCATTTTCTTGCATGTAACTCCTCTATTTAGTGATCAATCAATTTTGAATGAGCATAATTTAGGAAAAAGAATCTCATTTTCAATTAATTCTCTTGATAGTGGAATTGAGGGATCTTTTCAATATAATGTATACAAGTTTTCAAAAGGAGGGGGTTGATTCATTTCTTTGAAGAAATTTCTCATGTTTCATGTTGATAGAAATAGAATTTCTTTTGTAATCATGTTTTATTGGTAGAATTGTTAAAGTTTGTTTGAAGAAAATTCACCAAGTTGCAAGGAACGATCTAGGAAGGACAACGAGAATATTGGAGGGGATTCAACATCAAGCTTCGACAACCAGGTTCTCTTCTCTCTCTTTTCGTTAATTACATATGGAAGATAATTGTATTATTAAAAAAAAAAATAGTTTCTATCATTTCTTTTAGATCTTCAAGTATATAATTTCTTTAGATTGATTAAAAACAAAGTAAATTCCTTCTTCTTAATTAGGATAATTATTGATAAAAGTACCTTTCACATAATGCATGTAAAAGATATTTTTATTTTTTATTTATTTAATTTTCCTAGGAAAAAAAAAGGGAAAAGAAAGAAAGAAATCAGATTTTTTTTTATTTTTTTGCTTTCTAAATTCTTTTTTTATGAGTGCAAAAAGAAAAGAAGAAGAAGAAAAAAAAATCATATTTAATTTATTTTTCTTTTGAGAATAAATTCATCTCTCTGTGATTTATTGAATAATGTTTGCATATGAATTATTGAAAAATTTCTTGAATATGAATCTCGTTCCTTCTTCTGAGAAATTAGGAATGTAAATTTTATTCTCTATGATTTTATGATGATCACCTATGTATCTTGTTCTTTAATAGATTATTCTGTGAATTGAACTAATCTCTCTCTGGATGTGTTTTTGAACATTGAGTGCAAATTTTTATTTCTTTAGCTAAATCTTAGAATCAAACCTCTTTGAATATAAGTTGATCTTCTGTACATGAAGTTTATTTGATGTTTTGTTGTGAGCAACAAAAAAATAAATAAAAAATTCATGCCTCTCTCTCTCTCTGAATGTAGATTCGATCATTGTGTATATTTGTCTTACTTCCCTGTGAATGTATATTGCTTTTATGAGAGAAAAATTATAACGAAAATTACAATTATGTCGAATGTGTGACAACTAATTCCCTGCAAACCCCCTTCTGTAAAATCTTATTCATGAAATACATATAAATTCATCTCAATAAATATAAATATAACTCTATGATTCTCTCTATAATCAATCATTATGAAATCAAAATAAATATATTTGAGATAATTTATTCTCCTATGGAAATCTATCATTGTGAAACTCTACACTCTATTTTTCAAGCATTATGTGCAAATTTCTTTTCTGGAATTCTATACCTCTAAAATTTATTTTTCTTGTCCCTGTGAATCTCTCTTTTTCCTGTGAATCTCTCTTGTGAAATCCCCTCTGAGAAATTATAAAAAAAAATATATTTTTATATCTGGAGAAAATAGTTATCTGTTCATCTCTTTGTATATTAGAAAACAAAACTCTAAATCCTTGTTCAATTTATATTTCTATGTCTTGTAATATAAGCATAGCACAAATCATTTATAATTTTTATTTTTATTTTGTGGTTGTAAATTATATATATATATATATATATATATATATATATATATATATATATATATATATATATATATATATATATATATATATATATAAAGAAATATGTTGATAAATTTAATCATTATAAAAAAGGGTATGTTAATGCCATGCTGTTACAAAAAAAACCAAAAAAAACCTTGTTGTTTTTGTTATTGAAGTTCTTTATTTAGGAAGATGAAAGATTCTTTATTGAAAACATTCTTTATTTGTTTTAAAAAAAAGCCTTTTTCATGGGAAGTGGGTGGGGAAGCCTATGGGCCCACTCCCCACTCCCCTTCCTCCTTTTAAGCCACCTTGAACTTGTTTTTTTCTAAGATTTGTTTGACATGCCTTAATTCAATTGGCATTTACTTATATTTTGAAATATTTTAATCATTATGAAATTCGATTTCTATAATGTTAATAATATATTCAAATCTAATTTTTTTATTTGTTTAAAAGATTTAAAATAATCAATATAATAAATGATTAAGTGGTACCATAAGTTAATTCAAAGTAAAATAATAATAATAAACTTAATTAGTAAATACATGAAATATAATCTCGATTAGATGATTTATTTATAATTTAAATAGAGTTTGTTTATAAATTTCATTGATTAAGTTATAATTTGGCTTTAGTAACCTTAAGAAAATTATAATATGAAATTTATTTGACTATTTATATAGTTGTTATTGTTAACAAATTAACATACTTGTTTATACTTTCAATTAAAATTTTATAATTTGGAGTTATCGATAAACAATATTTTCAATTTATTTTCAAACTACCTGTTAATTAATAATTTGAAAAATTTGCTTGCTGACCAAATTATTATCGGTAAACTTTTACTTGGTTACAACCCACTCGTAATTTGGAATCATTTGGTTAGATTAGTTTTATTGGGGTTGTTAGCTGATATTTCAAATTCAATATGAATTATTAGTATATATATATATATATATATATATATGATCGTGAATCTAAATTTGATATGTTCATGCTTAGATGCATAGTCTTCGACCAATTGACTACTTCAAGCATCATGCAAGTTACATAATTGATGTATCATACAAATTACAAGAAGCTAGATATAAATGTCATTCTCAAATTTGGATAGTAGTCTCTTAGTAGTAGTAGATTGAAATTTTTAAATGACCAAGTCATTTAAATTAGTCAAATCTAATAGTAGTCAAATTTATCTCCTAACTCTAAGGAAACATAAGATTAGTAAAAGGAAGAGCTACATTTAAGGAAGAGGCAAATTTCTTAGTTGAACTTCATAGTAAAAATCTATTTTGTTAGAATATTAATAATAACTGGGTAGTGGAGAAATTCTATTTGAAAACCCAAAGTTTTATCAATCTAGAGTCATTTAACTATGATTTTGACTTATCTCTTGAACCTCAAATCGAATACTCAACTTCTATTGTAAGTTTAATAGAACTTAGCTTCGAAGAATAAATGAGTTATGATTGTTATTAGGGAATCATTACCTTAATATGTGCTTGAGAAACCTATTCCATGATTGCTTAGTAGATTATACAACTATTTTAATTGAGATAACCTATGAGCAAATCTTTTAACTCTCTTCTAAGAGTTTGTGATTAATAAGTTATTATTTGTAGAAAATGTCCAAGTGATAAATGGATTCAAGTGGATAGTTATCTCCTTATAATATTGCATTAATTCAAGAACCACTAGAAGAAGATTTCATTTATTAATTGGGATTATTTAGAAACCATAATCATATTGGTTAATTAAAAAGTAGATTGTTGGGATCATCTAAAAGTCATGTTCATATTGGTTAAATGAAAATGAATTGGTTGGAATTACAAAAGAGTCTTATTCATAACGATTGATTGAAGGTATATTTATTTGAAATATTTAGGAGTCTTATTCACATTGGTTAATAAGCAGTTGGTTGATTTGGGATTATTCATATTGGATTCTCTTATTTTCAACATTGATAATAAAAATAGTGTGGATATCAAGGTTATTATTAAAAGATTTCTATCAAACATGTTAGTAATAATTTCATTTCCAAAGTATTATTATTTGATGGTTTCAAATTTCTTCAAACAATTATTAGGACTCATATTTAAAGCAAGGATTATCATTGGTAGAAAATGTGTAAAGAATTAATTTTTATGTTACTCTAATTGGAATAATTAGTTGATTTAACGATGATGTGGTTATTATCAAGCTTATCATCAAATAGTTCTTTTTCTTCCTTCAACAAATAAGTGATAAATTCATTTCCAAAGTTTCGTTGTTTAATCATTTTCCTTAAGCAATCTAATACCTTTAAAATATTAAGAGTTGTACTCAAGAGTAATGGATGTTCCAAAACAATTTTATATTACAAGTGAATTCGGGTTCTTTTCATAAGTTATCTTTTACAATGTATTAAGCAATTTGCACTTCATACATATTTAATCTAGCCTTAAAGTTTTAATCATGGTTTCTTTTCAAGAAAATGCTATTCCAAATAGTCGATTTGTTTATGCTCCTTTCAATTACTAAGTTCAAGCATGAAATAGTTCATTTCCATTATTATTGCTTCTCTTGATATTCACAAATTCAAAATTAATTTTGAGTTAGACAACTAAACAAGAGGAGTTGGAAACAATAAACCTTAGCAGCATTCGGTATCTACGGTGCCTCTAGGTCACACTTACGGGTAATGTCATCGTGTTGAACTACTGCACCTAACACCTAATAAAGCTGCATCAACAACGTCTTTGGCATCATCCCTATAAATCGTCAGGGAGTAATAAGGGACACTTGAAAGTAAAAATCCAAGGGGTGGGTAATCCCCTTTGGATCAATAATCTAAAAAGATAAACCTTAAATAAATTTACATCCGCTCAGTTAAACCTTGGGAAACCCCATTAGGGTTGGTTGTGTGTGACATTTTGGAATTTATTTATCTTGATGAATTTTGGTGGATGATAATGGGTCAAGGGTGACGCATATGATAGGAAATAAGATTTAGTTGTTTTAGGCCACAAGCAGAAGGTCACCGAGCCTTTTTGCTATAGAGCTACCATCGTGGGTAGCAACCGCAGAGAAACTGTTTGTGACATTGACCCTAGAAAGGGTTGCATACCCACCAAAACAGTTTACATTAAACCATAGATTAGAAAATAGAACTACATACTTTACGCCTTGATCCCGTGCCAAAACGGGTATGTAGGTAGTCTAGGGATGGAGTTGTCCCTTGTACTCAGGTGTTCAGGGATGGGGTCTAGGATTTGGTAAGTAGATGGATTGCGAAGTATCCTAATTTTAAAGATAAGGGATAAAGTAATTCAACGCATACTCGGAAGGAATCCTGTATGGATTCGCTTGACTTCCCGAGGCTTTAGGCCAAATTCCAAGGTGGAATTCAAGCTTGCATTATGTTATTTTATTTTCTCCTAAGGACAACGACCTTGGTGCACCCCTATTAGAGGATTGTAGTTCTTAGTGAGTTACTTAGGACCCAGATGGTCTGGATGAGTCTAAGTCTCTGGCCAGAGCACCTCCTATCCCAAGTTGGATAGATGCCTACCCTATTTGGGTTGATGCCTATCCCGTATTGGATAGATTAAACCTCCTGTCCCGTATGGATAGATGCCTAACCCGTATGGTTAGATGCTCATCCCGGATGGATGAATGCCTAATCCAATTAGATAAATGCCCAAAGTATGCGATTGAATCAAACACAGATGATTAAATAAATAAATTAAATAAAAAAAAGAAAAAAAAAATTATCAAAAATTCTTAGGTTTGTAGTATGTGTTGTTACAAAGCATGTATGCGAAATGTGGAAGCATAGACAAGGTAAGTGAATCGTTTTTAGAACGCCACCTACTATATCATGTAATATCAAAAATTTATTTTCTTCAATTTTTAAATGCAAAAAGTAGAAAAATTTTGGAAAAAATATGAGGGGCAAATAAAAAAGAAAAAAAAAGAAAAGAAAATTCACTTTAATGAAAATCACCAAAGACCATAAGTTAAAAATTGTGAAACAATTTACGAAGCAACAATTAATTGTAAATAGATGAATTGAAAACATTAATCTTTGCCTTAAGATAGAGACTAAAAATTACATTATTTTAAATATTAATAATTGCACTACAAATAAATAAAAATAACAATATAATGGACTTGCTATTCCTTTAGTTATGTGTTACTAATTGGGGGACTTTACTATTTCCTTAATCAAATTATTCGGTGCCTAAATTAAACCAATCGCGCAAAATTATGGAGGGCTTCACGAAGGAGTAGCTTCTGCACATTCTTGCGAAGGCGTTTGCAAAGCATAGCGATGTTGGCAGAGCAATTGCAGGACATCGCAGACACTGACCCGGCGCTTCGAAAGCTTTTCGTCAGAAACCTGGGCTTCGGCACCACCACTAAATCCTTTAAGGCAGTCTTTTCCCAGTTTGGCAAGTGCAAGAAAGCATGGTGATAATGGACAAGAAGACGGGTAACAGCAAGGGTTATGGCTTTCCGACTTTCAAGCACCTTGATGGCGCCCTCCTGCCCTCAAGGACCAAAGTAGATGGCATTTTCAGATAATTTGTATTTTATACTTTGGGTACTTTCTGCTTTTTGGGACACTCGAATTATTGCAGTGCATAATATTCTCTTCTGTATTTTTTGTTGGGTTTTTTGCCATTACCATAGAATTTATGTTTTGGGATTTTTCAACTCTCTACTTGTAGAGACGTCACATAATTATTTACCATTTCTTTAATGTGGGAAATGATTAACTTATATATGGATGTATATCTTCCAAAAAAAATGCATAAAGTTGTTTTATTAATCTGAGAAAGTTAACAAATATCTCTTTGGTGAACATGTTATACAATACTTGGAACAAAAGCATCAAACCGTATGCATCTCTATTAATTTAACTTCCTGATTTAGCAATTTTTATGGACATCTTTTCTGCATCAGCAATTCGAATCCTTTAATTTATAACAGGAACTAATGAAGATAGCATAAACAAGACATTTGTTCTGATGGAGTTTTTATTGAAATGCTAAGATTATTTCATTTAATCCACAAAAAGAGTTAAATATAATGTTATTTGAATGACTGGGATGATAGGTTTCTATGCATATTCTTTTAAAATTCTGTAGCTTACCCATATATATTACTACAGTTTTCAGTTGCAAAATCTATCAAAGTCTACAACTGTGGTAATCTGTAATATTTTTTATCCAATATCAGCAGACTGATTAGGCTTTGGGTTTGTTTTGCAAATCTACCAAAATTTGCTCAAAGTAAAGGATTTCTTATATCAATATCCTCTCCAACCATGTGTCTGTTTTCTGCTTTCATTTTCATTTTTCCACCTCTGTAAGCCCCTATTGCACTTCCCTGTCCACTTCTTAACTTGACTTTCTCCTCCAATTTCTCCAACCTAGTGTCAAAATTGAACTGTTTGACCAATGCAACTCTGTTGGCCACTTCTTGAGCTATGTGCAACAAGGGCACCAGTCTTCCTGACCAATGTATCTCTTTAAGCTATCCTGTATGGTTTTGTTTATCTCTTACTAAACTTCACACAAGATCCCAAACACAGGCCTCTTCTCATATTTATTTCTATTCTTCCAATTCTTTTTCAAGCTTGAGCTCTTCTTTGGTTGCACTACATCAACTTCTACAGGTCACACACCACTAAAGCTTCATTCCCCTATATGCTCTGGCTCTTCTCTGTTTGCTCTATCACACCACTTTAGATCTGCACAGTTGTGATATTCGCTATCAACAATCAACAACAGTTTGCAGTAGTGTCACTATCTCCCTCTCAACCTAGAGATGTCATTCCATTCCTAAATACAAAAAATTTCCTACAGTATCAGCATAGCTCCTGCTGCTGGATACCTCCAAGAATGTAAAATATACTGCTTTCAACAATCAACACATATTATCACCAAATACCCATATCCAATCAGCACAAACACATGCTAAACTTTAAAATATAGAGCTTTGACTGAAGCTATTGGAAGCAACAATATAAACATAACAAATTAAAGTTCCACTCCAGAGTACGAGATCTCAAATTTACTATAATTGATACATTTAATCTTCAGATAATCAGAAATTATTTGCAGGTCAAGATTACATGAACCACGCTTTGATCAACGTATTCTTCCCTGATTATAACAGTTCCAACAAATAACAATTTTTTATAGCAGTTCCCTGATTATAACAGTTCCTATGAATAGCTCTGTTTATTTTTTATAATACAATGAATGTTTTTGCAAAAGAAATTCTGTTCTGGAAATCCCAAACAAATAACAATTTTGCTGCTTGAGATCATGAAGTGTACAACAGAAATTAGAGAAACCCTAGAAACCTTGGCGGTGGCAACCTTCAAGATAATAAAAATAAAATTTTCCATTAAAATCAGATATATATGCAGGAATAAACTAAGGAAGATTTGCAGAACACTTGCATTATCATAAGACATTTATTTGACCAGAAACAGAACTTTAGGAGTCTGACTAAGTCAACATTATTTAAAAGAAGAAAATTGACACTGGTAGTTTCTGGGTTAAAACAGCATCCTACAAGAGACCCTTAAGGTACAACCTGCATAAAGAACAAAAAAAGCGTACATCGAAAATAAGAAACTAGAATGTCTTATTTCGTTTATAATGCATAAAATAAACCATATGCAGCCTCATGGAATTAGTAAGAATGTGCCTTCAACAGATGTCATTATAAAGGAACCAGTTGTCAAACAGTGGTAGTGATAAACAAAAAAAGAAATAAAATTGTAGCGACTGTCAAACCAAAACATTTGAGGTATGAATGCAGGCAGTGGAGAATTTTTTAATAAACTAAGATAAACTAAAAATCTTATAAAGAAGTATGAACAGTTTTTCTAATTCAAAATAAAGTAAATATTTAAAATACATTTATGAACATCCAAGTTTAGGTTTGTTATTTGTCCAACAATGAGGTATTCTAATAAATTTACATTCTTGTAAAGTTATTTTATTTTCTTATTTTTGAAAATTTAAGTAGATAACCTAAAGTAAAACAAATAATCTATTTAAATTTTGTAATTTTAAAATATATATACCTTTCCAAGCATGATTATTAGTGTAAATTAAAAACAAATAGTAGTTTTCAGGAATTTATATTTATTCAAGTACACTATTATTAGACAAAAATTAAATCTAAGTTAAAATTTTAATATTAAAATATCAATATTTACTTTATTTCAATTTGAAAAAACTACTTTAATTTGTTTACAGGATTTTTCATTTTAGTAATCAATTATTTCATGTTGACTCATATAATTAGTTATAAGAAAAACAACTTACATTTCTTGCAATATACTGCTATCGACATAACCATTGCACCTCCTTTTGGTGCAAGTGCTAGTTTATGTCAAAATTCTTTTTTTAAACTTTCTTACTTGTCAGTTGCCCTGCTTTCCAGGCTGCCATTTGACCTTTGCATCTTGCTAGTTCTTTTTTATATTGTAGTGTAATTCTGTCCTTTTCAACAATGGCCCACATTGACATTTCACGATAAAAAGCTAGTTTTTATTGTCCTTCATGGGAAATTAGCAATTCTTTATTTGTCTGTTAATTTTTTTTTTTTCGATTTTATTTGTCTGTTAATTTCTGCCATACATCATGAAAATTTTGAACTTGCCAAGAGCTTTCCAGGCTGTTGATTTTGGCTTGTGAAACAACTGTGGGTTGTAATTCTATCTTTTTCAACCATGGCCTTCAATGAATGTAAAATGCAGATAAGCGTAGTGAGTTATTTTGTGTCTAGAGAAAGAAGCAGCACTAATTTTAAGTTCCTTTCTTTTCTGTATTATTTCCTCACTGTTAGTAATGGGTAAGTTTTGTTTTGTTTCATGCAATTGCTTCTCATCCTCTTCAACTCCTCAGGAAGTAACCACTGTTGCACAACCTTCTCAACAACCAGCCAATGTTGGGCATTTTACCCCTTCGTCATCTCCTCAACAAGCAGATGCTGATTTGAAGAGTTTTCTCTACAAATTCAACGATATAAGTTAGCTTCAGATACCTACCGTTTTCTTCAACAGCTCTTCAATAAACTAAATCAGATCCTGAAGCTGGCTTATATCTTTGAATTTTTGTGGAAAAAACTCTCCCATAGAGTCATAGACTATATGGTGGGAATTCTTTTATGGTTAGTCTGACATCGGAAAAATTTACTGTTGCCGGTGAAAAATGGTGATGCTTTTTTAACACTGCTCGTGATTTGGGTCATCGTGGAATCATGGAAGTTTCACCAGATTGCAGAGTCTCTCCTCTGCCCCTGCGCCATTGAAGCTCAGGTATTTGCGATAACAGCTTTGGATTTGCCACTCGTACTTCCGAACCTCTTCCACTACGGCTTCAAAGTTTTGAATGGCGATTCCTTGCAGGTTTCTTATTTCTTATTTGCTTTTGTTGGAAATTGTTGCAATGTAGAGCAGCTAAAGTTTTTTTTCATTCTTCCTTGTTTGATTTTTTTAGTTATTTCTTTTTAGATTTCATTTATATCCTAATAATTTTTAATTAGATTTTAGGGATTCAGTGTAGTGGTACAATTTCTTACCTGGAAGATAGGCACCTTTCAATTTCAATCTGAAAATCAAATCTATAAATTCATGTTTGATATGAGCAAATGGTGCAGATGGAATTCTGGTGTGGCACAAGTGTCCAGATCCCTTGCATACTGGTTTGGCAGATTCAAACGCTACCTTCAGGATGCCAAAGTATGTAAAAGCCTTGCCAATGATTCAATCAACGAAGTTGCAGAGCAGGTCTACTAAAACAATTTATTCCCAATTCAGGTAATTGACTTGATCTTCCACACGTAAAATCTCATTATTATATGCAACAAAAAGGTTTCCAACCCAATAAGTCCACATTTGCTATCGTGATCCCAGCCTGTGCCCAAATGGGAGCTTTGGAACAGGGTATGGGCATCCATCAATGCATAATGGAAGGAGGGTTTTTGTCAGATATTGTAGTTGGAAATTGTCTGATAGATATGTATATAAAATGTGGAAGAATGGATAAGACATGGGAACTGTTTGACAGAATGACTCAAAAAGACGTCCTCTCATGGACTGTGATCATTGTAGGATACACACAAAATGGGAGGAATATGGAAGGGGTTGTCGAGATTATTTTTCACATCATTTGAAATAGAAAAGATTGCAACTGATTGTGATGCTCACCTAATTAATGACCCAGTTGTGATTCCATCAAAGATCTATAGGAGTATAGTGAAGGAACTATGAAAATTCCATATAGACTTCAAGTTGGCTTAACATTTAGAACTAATGTTAGCTTAACATTTAGAACTAACGTTAGCTAAACATATTGAAAATTGTGCAAATTGAGCCATGAACATTATGTGCCATCTATTATTCCATTCAAATGTATCTGCTCCTCAAAGGCTATACAACCATTTAGTACTACAGGGGCCAGTTCAAGAGCTTGCAACTAAACATAAAACAACAAACCTTCTGTTGATTTTAGGTAATCAGATGTTAATCTAGTTACTTAAGTTATAAACAGATTGAGAATAAGCATAAATAACAATAAGAACACACAACACAAGACACAAGTACCCTGAGAAAACCTCCCACTTGGAGGAAAAACCCAGCATGAAAGATTCAGATCAGATTCTTTATTATGAGCAGATTACATGAATCAGATTACTTATCTGATTTGGTTGCCAATCTAGGGCAGACTGAACCTAGCATATGCAGCTGTAGTGTGTCTTCAGGGAGAGCAGAATGTCGACATCAATTGAAGAGGGAGATCATTGAAGTATAGCGCATCACCTTGCCCAGCAAGTTGTCCAATGGATTTGCTCTCTAAGATGCCTGATTCGCTGACTGTTCTTGCATAAGGCTGATCACACTTGATAAAGATATTTGTTGTGTAAAATGAATCTTGTTTATATACAAGATTCATGTTCAAGTCTTCTAAGTCGGCCTTAACTAATTTCCTTTATTTTAAATATTTCACTTTGCACTTTGGCGCCCAATTTGGGGCCTACATAACTTGCAACTTGTGACACATTTCCTGTTTGGGCCCCAGCCCTATGAAATGCTTAACCACATGTTTCATTTGGGCCCAGCCCTATAAACATAAATTGCTTAACCACATGTTACATTTAGGTGTGTGTTTCACCCGTTTCATGTGGAGGAATACATAACGTGTCGCATGTGAACATTTATGGGTCCACACGTTAGGAAATGGTCCTGTCATAATACAACGTATGGTTATTGGGCCCAGCCCATTACAAATGAACAATACATAACTAATTCACACGCCACATAGTAAGAATGGGTCCAGCCCTATTACTTAAGTTGAATTCTAATGTTGCCTTCAGCAATCAAAATTCAACTTTTATTTTTCTACCTAGTTACAAAAACCAACACTCCCTCTTAACTAGGGAAGAAAATAAATACATAATCAAAATCTTTCAACCAGATTACATGATTAGGGCCTAGCCCTAAGTAATACATACAATATGCAATTTGAACACAAGTTTACACAATATGGACCTTTCCATGAAATTCCTCTTGCAATGCTTGCAAAGGATGAATCCAAAACTTCACAGCTTCACACTTTCCTGGGACCTGCATATATCATCAGAATTTCATGAACTTTCATCATGCACATCCACAAAGGAAGAAAGAGACCTTTCCTTATGCATTCTTGCAAGAATGAATACTTAGATATATACATAAACATACAACATGAATCATGCACAACCACAGAGGATACAATAATCTTCTCCACTGAGAAGAACGACATGCCACACCGCAGAGGGTGAACTCACCTTGCACTCCGCAGAGGGTGGACTCACCTTGCGCACTCCGCAGAGGGTGAGAGAGAACTACTACCTTGCACTCCGCAGAGGGTGGATGATATACCCAGTGTATCATAGATTAAAACAAGAACACCCGTTAGTTTCAACATAAAATATGATAGAAGAAAGGAAATAACTTTGCTATAATCAATTAGACATATTTTATTAAATCCATTATTAGAGCTGAAACACAAAGTTTAAAAAACCAGCAATACTTTTTATTGAAATAAGGTATTTTGACAGTATCATGAGATTCCCTCTAAAACCCTATCTTGATGATAAATCCACAACAAAATTTCTGACTTAAAGTTGGAACCAATCCTAAATCTAAAATAGAATTTATCAAATTTGTATCCTTAATAAGGAGAAAGTTTGAAAGTTTGGGTAGACTTTCAAATCTAGATCCGATGGCATGAGCTGAAGTGGGCCTTCTTGGATCATGCTTGTAAACTTGATAATTTTCCTTCTAGGACAGCTGTAAGGATTAGTTTCCAATACATCATTACTGAAATAAAACAACAAGATCAGAAGTTTTAACTTAAGGATGGGTCAACAAACCAATAGATCAAAAGAGAAAATCTTCACGATTGTGGGGATTTGATACTTCATTTATGTTTGTGTCTTCTTGCTCGTCCTGAGTTTGACAGTCCCTTGCAAAGTGGCCAAGCTTGTTGCATCGGAAGCATCGGATGTGAGATAAGTCTCTTGGTCTCTTCCATGAATGAGGGGAAGAAGAGCTAAAATCTCTATTTCTCTTGAGATCATTCTTCTTCCAATGGCTGCCTTCCTTCTTAGCCAAGAGGACATGTTGCTCATCATAAGGGTTCTTAATTTTTCCTTTCGTAGCCAACCGAGACTCTTCTTGAATGCAATCTCCCATTAATTGATCAAACTTAGGAAGCTCAACTCTGGCACTGATTCCTTGAACAAACGGTTCCCAAGAGGGAGGAAGACCATTTAGGGCTGTCATAGATAAGTTACTATCTTCAACGCTCTTCCCAACGGTAGCAAGCTGATCTCTTAGCTCAGAGATTCTCATGAAGTAAGCAGCAATAGGTTCTTCTTTCTCTAATTTGATGTAAGAGAGCTGATTCCTTAAGGCAAGTATGTAGCTCATATTGTTGACTTCGTACATCTTTTCCAATGTGGTGAACATCTCCCTAGTGGTCTTCTTCATGGAGATGGATGGCACCAAGTGATTTTTGACGGAGTCTATTATTATCCTTTGAGCTTGGAAGTCCTTCTTCTTTCAATCTTCTTTCTCACTTTCATACTCAGGTTCCTTAGCATTCTTGCCAACATATTCAGCAAGATCATTCAATGCCATCATTATCCTGACCTTCCAAGAAGAGTAATTTGTGTGACCTTCCAACCTATCTTCAGCCCTGATATAAGAAGCCTTGAGGACTACACCTTTGAACAACAGGTTAGATAGGAGCACAAATCTGATGACAACCTCTATACAAACCTAGAGCTCTGATACCATGTTGATTTTAGGTAATCAAATGTTAATCTAGTTACTTAAGTTATAAACAGATTGAGAATAAGCAGAAATAACAATAAGGACACACAACACAAGACACAAGTACCCTGGGAAAACCTCCCTCTTGGAGGAAAAACCCAGCGATGAAAGATTCAAATCAGATTCTTTATTATGAGTAGATTATATGAATCAGATTACTTATCTGATTTGGTTGCCAATCTAGGGCAGACTGAACCTAGCATATGCAGCTGTAGTGTGTCTTTAGCAAGAGCAGAATATCGACATCAATTGAAGAGGGAGATCACTAAAGTATAGTGCATCACCTTGCCCAGCAAGTTGTCCAATGGATTCGCTCTCTAAGATGCTTGATTCACTGACTGTTCTTGCATAAGGTTGATCACACTTGATAAGGATATTTGTTTTGTAAAATGAATCTTGTTTATATACAAGATTCATGTTCAAGTCTTCTAAGTCGGCCTTAACTAATTTCCTTTATTTTACATATTTCACTTTGCACTTTGGCGCCCAATTTGGGGCCTACATAACTTGCAACTTGTGACACGTTTCCTGTTTGGAGCCCAGCCATATGAAATGCTTAACCACACGTTTCATTTGGGCCCAGCCCTATAAACATAAATTGCTTAACCACATGTTACATTTAGGTGTGTGTTTCACACGTTTCATGTGGAGGAATACATGAAGTGTTGCGTGTGAACATTTATGGGTCCACACGTTAGGAAATGGTCCTGTCATAATACAACGTATGGTTATTGGGCCCAGCCCATTACAAATGAACAATACATAACTAATTCACACGCCACATAGTAAGAATGGGTCCAGCCCTATTACTTAAGTTGAATTCTAATGTTGCCTTTGGCAATCAGAATTCAACTTTTATTTTTCTACCTAGTTACAAAAACCAACACCTTCAGTTTGCACATCAAACACTGAAAGCAAACTCTGAAGCCACAACTCAGTGGGGTAAATTGATAGACAAAAGTGAACCCTGTTATGTGCAAATCAAGCCATGAATTCTTAATATGCATGATGTCTTAGAGAATCCAAATCAGTTAAAACTACCATTTTTTCTAGCAAAATGTATCTGCTCAAAATCTCCATAGCTATACAGCTACCCAGTACTAAAGCTCCCAAATTAAGATTTAATAAGAAAATGAAACACCAAATCTGCATTCTGTACATTCAACAATGGAAGCAAGCTCCAAAGTGACAACTCACTGAGGCCAACTGGCATACCAAAATTATTTCTCTCCCTAAACTCCGAGCCTTAACATTCACATATGTTTGGAGGATGTGGATATCAGATGCCAAGTTAAATTACACCCATTGATAGCATTTGGACAGAAACTTTTAAGGTGCTATTAACAACTTGATTTCTGCAAAAGCAATAATAATTGTAGTCCTTGAAACCACATATGGTTGAGCCATTTTGCCTGACACCTCGTATGCCTTCGATATGATGCCAAGGGAACATGAAACCAGTGACGGATCATGAGTGGAAATTGTAGCAACCCAACACATTCGCTTTCATACGTTGCAGAGAACAAAATGAATCCTTTCATTCAATTTAAGATTGAAAGGAAAGCTCTTATTTGTCCTTATGTGTCACAGAATTTTGATTCGTGCCAATTACTGGAGGCAAAAATTCATATGATTAAAATCCATAAGCTTGTCATAAGAAAAAAGATATTCATTCCTGTCTTAACTTATCAAATTAAAGAAAGAAGCACAGCAGGTTAGACTCTTATCATTTAATGTGGCAGGTGTGGGACCATTAGTAATTCAGAAGAACAAGTTTTACATATTTAACAGCTTCAGTCCAAGCTTTTGAGCAAGTAGAAGTAATAAAAGAACAAATAATAGGTTTAACTTAAATTAAACCCCGACAACTTGTCACTTCCTTCAGAATATAATGGTGGACCAATCATTGTCAAACATAATTCAAACTTGGGAAAAATAAACTTTTGCTTTTAACACAGAAGTATATATCTAGATCCTTTCCTTCCCCATTTGAAGTTCGTAGGAAGTTGATGAGTGTGCATTTGCTTCCATCTGCACATCCATATGATAATTTGGTGTACCCATACTCGTGCCCCTGCCTCCTTTGTTCTTCTACAATTGTCTTTGCTTTTGTCCTTACATTGTGAGCAACAAGTCAACATATTTGTAGGTGTTTTGTACCCCTTCCCTGCAACTTCCAAGGCTATATTCAAATTCTCCTAAAATGGGATTTTCACCATTGTCATGTCCCCTCTGCTTAATTGGGGTCATCCGTCATATTATTATTGTAATTTAATACTAATGATATCATTATATACTAACAATAATAGTATTAATATTATTAAAAATAAATAATAATAATAAATATAAATTAAAGTAAAGTAAAGTAATTAAAATCTGAATTTCAATATATGGCGCCAAATTTTGAGCCATAGTGCCCTTATTCCTATAGGTAGAAATGCTGCTTTGAAGAGCTGCGCTCACTTATGTAGATTTGCATGATTCTTGAGGTCTATCTCAAGCAGTTCAGCTGGGACGTAAATCCTAGCTGCCTACCTAGGTCAGGACGAAAACCTTGATTTGGATTCTTGCAAAATCTTCTCTTTTCCTTGCTGTTTATGATCAGTATAATTGCAAATTTGACCTGATTGCTGCTACCGGGGTGAGTGTTGTTGCTTGATTTAAGGATTTGATCAAGTCTCCCTTGCGGCTAACCAATATGTCACCTGTTGGGTGCTTGAATGAGCTAGTTTCAGGCCATTGTGTGCAGTTGCAGACCTGGGTGACATCATTAGTATCTCTGAGCTGCTGCTCTGTGGGTCACTGGAAGGAAAAACAGATCTGGGTGCTACTGCCATTGGAAAGAAATGCTACAAATTGCTGGATGAAACCCATGCCATTTTCAGGGTGTGACAAGAAAGTGCTATTCTGAAGGGTTTGACACCAATTGGGAGGACTGGGCAAGATATTTTACAGATACAAAGGTACAGTGACACCAAATCATTTAGGTGGAGGCCATATCAATAGCAGAGCTAGGGCAACAACATAATTTCAGTCTTCACACTGCAATCTGGGAGGGAATTTAAATAGCTACACTCAGAAAACTCTTTGTGGCACAATGGAGGGATAGAGCTCATATCGTACATCGCAGACCTGCAATCTTCCTACAGCGATTCATACCGATATAAGGGTTGTGGTCTGGTAAGTACATCAGAGAACTCAGATCAGACCTTTTTTTGCAATTATATTATTGCTGTATACAATTTCAGTGGTCTACAAGAACTATATGTGACATCAAATCTTAACTTTATATCAGTGAATCTCAAAACAGTTATTTTCTGCAAACTTTTCATTACTGTGTGCTTTTTTAACTGTTGATTCATTGAAGTGTTGTTGTTAATTAATAGACTTGTCTATGATGTGAGTTTAACCTCAATTCGGTGATTTCGAAGTTGGTCAAGTCCATTGTAAAACCCTAGGGTTATTTGAAGATCAGCCCATTTATCTTTAACATCAGATTGTTTGATCAGAGTTTCTCTATGTTTCCTTTATAAATGTGTACCTAACCTAAAACCACTAGAACTCAAGGAATGTTATTTTAGAACCAAAATTTTGCACAAGCCGTGTTTGCTTCCTTATGCTTGTCATTGTTCCAAGCTATACCGTCAAGTGAAAACTATGGCCTGTTGGTGTGCGTTTTATTACCCACTGAACACAGAATAAAATGTCCAAAGACACTCTAACCTCTCTTGAACAAAATCACTGCATATGTTAAGATTGTGAGAAGATCATATGGCGATTTCAAGGTTTCTTTTGTTAGGTCTTGATATGTGGATAAGCTCAATGGGTGTTGTGATATGCTGGTAGTAAACAAAGGGACTTACGCTTGGCTCATTCAATTCACAATGAAGGTCTAGACAATGAAGCTCTATTGTTTGGGTCTTGGATCATGGACTTAAAGAAAACTAAAAAGGAGATAAGGGTTTAGAAGTTCTAATCTATTCCTAAGAATTCAAGAGACGATATTGACCAGGTGAAACCAATAAACATGCTTTGCTTTGCCACACTAGGACAACTACACAAAGTGGGTGCAATAATCAAGGGGTGTGCTTATGATTTTCGCGTCGTGAATAACTACCATCAAATCGGATGATATTCATCCAGACAGAAGTTAAGTATCCACGAACTAAGCTCAGATTAACTTTACACAGTGAACAAAAATCATCTGTTCATCAAAAGTATGAGCAGAAGATTCACCATAAATCAATACTTATCAACTCTTGCATTTGTCTAACATACATGAAATAGAATCTAAACTATGATGAGAGATGAGAACCATGCAAACTCTAAAATAAGAGAAGTAATCACCATCAATTCGAACAATGCATTACTTATTACTTTGGCAGTCATAAACAACAATTTTTTTATCTCAACAGGTTTTGCAACATGCTCCCATGTTTTACAAATGAGGGGCGAGATCAATTTATAGGTTCTTCCATTACAATTCAATGGCCAGGATTGATTTCAAATCAATGGCCGAGATCACAAAATAAAACACTAATTAGGGTTTGTTACAACTAACTACCTCTCAACCAATGAGAGAATTACATTTGGGGACACTTGTCCTTCTGCTAAATATAAACCAATAATAAAATAGAAAGTTGTTGCATTGTGGAGTGTGCCTTCCAGAAGCTTCTGTGTATAAGTCATTTTTATTGAACCTGGACATGTTGACTTGGAACAATCTGATTGGTTAGAAGATGATGAGGCGCCACCTCAGTGTGTTGGATGTCCTTGGTCACTTTGTTCTTCTTCCATGTACTTGCCTTAGAATATCTTTCCTTGTTAATATCTTTCCTTGTTGACGACTCTGTCCTTTGTGCTTGCTACTTCCTAGCTTCAATCTTGGATTCCTTTCGAGATTTTGATCACTTTTTCTCACCTGCATTTGAATCGTTGAGGTCTGGAAGTCTCCCCTTGGAGTAGATGTCTAGACTTGAAGTGATTAAAATTTTCTTTCATGATTGGTGGATTGATGTTATCCCTTTGGATTTCCTCTCTGAATTCTCCAACTTGTGTCAAGAAATTGTTCAAGTATGGAAATTTGTTTGGAATACTCTTCTTGTCACCATCTGATTCCGATTAGGAGCTTGTCTTTAATTCTTCAAGAGATGAAATCCTTCAAGAAGTTGCCCTGATTGTTTCAATAGGTCTGGGATTGTAAATGAAATCCCTTAAGAAGTCTGAGGACTTTTCCTTCTTGATGCCTTGAAATTTCTCCTTACATTTTGAATTCATCTTTGATTCAGGTTGAGAATCTTTATTTGCTTGGAACTTCATTTGTGTTTTCCTTGATGATCCCACCTCCGCTGTCATCTACAATCTGCAAAACCAAAAGAAAATTAAGTTAGGATTCCAACTTTGAGTGTAAATTCAAGGTTTTGGTGTCATTTATGAGTTCTGATTTTGGTCCTTTTTTCACTTCATCACTTCAACATTTAAGTTTTCAGATAAACAACAGGCTGCAAGCACTTAAGAATTTGGTAAAAACTTAGAAAACTTGGGACTGGTATTTGTCCTCGAGAAATTTGAAAATGAAAAACTCAGTCCCAAAATTTGGGAATTAATGTTGAAATCAGATTCAAATTTTGGAAAATAATGTGAAAATCAGACCGTCTCTTGAAGATTTCCTTCAAAATTTGAAAAGCAGATTGAAAACTCCACAATCATGCCTTGGTTGCTCATAAAAAAGGCAAATAATGAATTGAAATATCCCTGTCACCTTGAAAATGAGATGAGAAAATCTTTATTTGTCTGAAGAACTTTAGTTTGCTTCCTCTTCAATGCCTTAGAAACTTTAACTTTTTGAAGTGTTCTTGAAATCTTCGAAATACCTTAAAAACTTAAAAATACTTTGCTCCCAAAATCTTTTGCTCTGCCAAATGTGAACTGTTTGAATGGAAGAATGAATATTTAATTCCTTATATGCATAAACCTTCTTGTGAATTTTGATCTGCACTTTAGAAACTCAATCCCTCTTTCCAAATTTGATTTTGATTTGTTTCTATTTTCTCCACATTCATCGAACTTGGTCACTTATTAAATAGTCTCGTTTCCCTGTTGAATTCAGTCTTCAAGATGATTTTCTATTTTCAATTTCAGTTGAACTTTATGAATCGAATTTTATCCCTTTTCTTTCCAAAATTGAACTCAGCATCTCTTTCTAAAATCAGTTTATATGGAATCTTTTGCTCTCTCTTTTTTTTGATTGATAAACAGTTGAGCCAGATAGATTTATATTAAAATTATAGTAGTTACATATCAAAGACAAAATCTTTGGAATACTCAAAGTGGGAGCAGACTCCCCAGATCAACCAGATTCTACTTCAAGAGAGGGCAGATGAGAGTATCATCAAATTTATAAAAAGAGGCAAACAGATGGCCTCTAAAGTGTGAGGATTAAGACCAAACCCTTCCTAGATGCTATATAGGAACTATCCACAAAATATTGAACATCAGTATCTACAATTTTTTTTAAAAACTTTACGAAAGGAAGCAAAATTCACATCTGTTTATCAAATTAAACAAGCAGCCCTAGGCAGAATTTCCAGCTTGAGCACGACCCCTGCCTCTTCCAGTCACTCCCAAACTCGCTCTTCCTCTTCCAGCAGCAACCCGTACTTAACGTTCTGGCTTTGGCGAGAGGATACCATTGAGCCTGACAAAGTCTATAAATTCCTCCTCCCTATTTGCATTCTTTGGCTCATCACCCAATAGTCTCCATTCGAGATACCTAACAGCCATTACAACAAAAGCCCTATGTCGCCTTAAGGCAGGGCCTTTGAGATCAAGAAGAAACGGGTAGAAGTTGATGGTTTCTCCCAGAACGGAGAAAAGAATCAAGTCTCCTTGGCTAGGCATTCCAGTGCCAAGGATGGGATGATTAAGGACTGTATCCAAACCCTCCAACACGTCCTGCTCAAACAACTGGGATGTCAAAGCCAACACCTGCACTTTTGGGACCTGGTTATCAAGGAGAGACGCTGCAAACCTTGAGGAAATATAGGAATTATCTCATGGGTATTCTTTCCTGCTCAAATGCTCATTGCCGAGAATTAATTTAATCGCTAGGATTACAGACGACTCCGTGATCCGAAGGAGTCTTTTGAGTCTCAAGTCTGAAATTTCCTTGAAAGAAACTTGTCGGCTCGTGCAAGAGAGAGATATGAGCGTATCTGCCCCAAAGCAAGAGATTGGCTTTGGATAGGCTCTCACTATGAAGCCAAAAGGTGCTTCTTCCATCTTGAGCTAGGAGGCCAGAAAGAAACTCTTTTTGTATCTAGAAGAAAACCAGGGGCTGAAGGAAACTTCATGAGATATGGGCGTATCTGCCCCAAAGCAAGAGATTGGCTTTGGGTAGGCTCTCACTATGAAGCCAAAAGGTGCTTCTTCCATCTTGAGCTAGGAGGCCAGAAAGAAACTCTTTCTGTATCTAGAAGAAAACCAAGGGCTGAAGGAAACTTCATGAAAGGACAAAATGGCAACAGAATGCCTCGGCATAATCATTAATAACTGCCCAACATTCTCGCGACTTCCAAGCCTCATAAATGCTAAGAGCCTTGAGAAATAGAGTTTGATAAGAAAGGTGGCGAAAAATTCTTTTCCCAAAATATGGAAATTAAATGCTTAGTCCTTGGGGAAATGCCATCGAGACAGTTTGACACTCCACATACTGATGGCGGCGATCTTTCTCCTTTCGAAAGGATTTGTTAGAATTTGATGACTTCATCTCTTCATTCTTAGACACGCCTATTTTAGGTCATTAATGATGTCAAGAAAATGATCGCCAACATATAAAATGTCTTACGTCAAGTTTGCAAAGGCTCCTTCATCTTCTAGCAGAAATAGTGGTTGAGTAGGCCATGATTAGACAAGAGTACTTGGATACATCCAACCCATCAATTCCACCATGGACTGCTGAAGTCATTACTGAAAAGATGATGAGTAAGCCTGCGGGAAACGAAAAAGATTTAAATCAAAAAGCAAAGAGCCGTTAGAGGCCTTAACAAATAGCTAATATTCAAATTCAAACTGAAGGAGCCGAGCGTTGGAAGACTCAAATAGTGTCAAACATTTTCGATTATTGGAGCAATTTATTAGTGAGATCATCTGTTCACCAACTTAGCATAATTCCATCAGATGCAACTTGGAAAGAGCATCCACATCCATGTTTACTTCTCTAGAGATATGCTTGTAGGAGTAGTTGTCAAACGTAGATAAACTCACTAAAATTTAATCCATCAATGCTTGTAACCTCCAACTAGGAGAAGATGTGGTTTTGATTGCATTTATAGCAATTGCTGAATCCCCTTCAATTGCTAGATTCTTGATGCCTCTTTTGGAGCACTCTGTTAAACCAAATAACAGGGCCTTGAATTCTGAGATGTTGTTTGTATTTGGGGAGATAGGTATTGCCATTTTACCTTTAACTGTTCCTTTGTGATCTCTAACCACAAAACCAATTCTAGAAGCACCTAGATTACCTTTTGACGCCCCATCAAAGTTCAATTTAAGCCACCCAATCGGGGGTGGAGACCAAACTGCACTACTTCTGTCATTAGGCTTTTTCCCAAGAAGGGGGGAATTTTAATGCCATTCCAAGTTGACCTCATTTTGCCATCCCAATCCATGAAAGCTTTGTTCAAATTTGGAGTGAGAGCTAACCTGCTGTTTATTATTTCTACAATAGCAACTTCAGTTGAAGATAAAACCGATCCTAAATTTCTTGCTTTGCCTTAAAAAAGTCTCCTATTATGCTCCTTCCAGATCTCCCAAACAAGGCAGGAGGGCGTGATTTTCCACAGGGAACACAAGATGCCATCTTTTGGCCTAATTGGCCAACTTTGGAAAAGTGATACAATATCATTTGGGAGTGTTGTTATCCAACCGAGTTTGGTGCATAACCATCTCCAACATTTTGCAAAAAATGGGCAATTTAGAAGGAGATGGTCAACTGTTTCCTTGTGCTTTGCAAAGGATGCATCTGGATGGAACTTCAAATCCCATCTTCTTGAATCTCTCCCCTGTGAGAATTTTCTTCTTAGTTGCCAATCAAGCAAAGATGCCCACCTTGGGAATGATTTTACTATTCCAAAAAATCTTTTGGGGAATTCCTATGTCCTTTGAAACCCCTTGATTAGCAAGAACATTTTACCCTTCCTTGACATTGTATTGGCCTGATTTAGCTGGGGTCCAAATTAGGGCATCTGCCCTATCTCTGAAAACCAATTGCCTTTCCTTAATTATCTCAAGAAGTTGGTTTAATTCCCTGGAGGGGAGCGAGAGGCCCTCCAATTTCTTCCAATTCCATCCAAGGAAAGAATACTCGTTTGAGAAGACAACATAATCCCTGATATGAATCCCTCAATGATGTCTAAGCCATTGCCTAGTTGTTGGAATAGAGATAAGACTATCAATACTCAGATGCCCGCCCCAAGAGTCTTCCCAAAAGAGACATGTTGAACCATCACAGACATCCCAAGAAACAAAATCTGCTATGAGGTTCCTGCACTTGAGGATAAAATTCTAGATTCGAGATCCTCTAGGATGGTTAGAGACTCGTAGGATATTAATGGCTTCCCTTGCTACTACATATTTCTTATGCATTATTCTTACCTATTTTGCTTTGGGATCCATAAGCATTTTCTAGACTACTTTAGCTCCCAGTGCCTTATTTTGAATCTGAAGATTACAAACACCCAGGCCACCTGAAGCTTTGGGTTTGCAAATTTTTTCACAGGCTATTAGGGCAATTCTATGCTTTTCCTCTGTGTTCTACCAAAAGAAGTTCCTCATTTTCTGAGTAATAAAGGAGTTCATTCCTGCAGAGAGATTTAAAAAGGACATAAGATAGATGGGGTTAGCTGAGATAATTGCTTGAAGCATTATCAACCTTCTGGCCCAAGAAAGCCACTTCTCCTTATTCTATGAATTGATTTTCTGGTCCATTTTTATCTTCAAAGGATTCCACAAGTATGAATTCCTCAAGCCCCTATCTATAGGAATTCCCAAGTAGGTGCAAGGCAATGCACTATTTTTGCAGTTGAAGATTCTTAGGATTCTATTCTCCATTGATACTGAAGTGGAAAAGAAGAAGATTTCTTATTTATCCTTATTAATCACCTGACCTGAAGCCTTGCCATAGGAGTCCAAGAGCTCCTGAAAATGGGATGTTTCCATGGGGTTTGCAGATCTGAGCAGAAGGTTGTTGTCAGCAAACTGCTGATGTGTGGCAACAGAATCAGTAGTAATCTTGATTCCTTCCAATTCCTTAGAGGAGTGGTTGAATTTTATAGCTATACCCAAAGCTTCTGCCATTATAATAAAAAGAAAGGGGGACATTAGATCACCTTGACGAATACCTTTGGAGGGAGAGAAGAAACCCTCCAATTTACCATTAAGCAAAATAGAGAATCTCGGCATGGAAATGCATTCAAAAACCCAATTAATCCATTGCTTACTAAAACCAAAGGCTTGCATAATTTTGCATAAAAAATGCCAGTACATGTTATCATATGCTTTAGAAATGTCTAATTTCACTATCATTCCTGGCCTTTTCGTGTTTTGAAGGGTATAGATTGCCTCCTGAGCCACAATAACCCCATCTAGGATCAAATGCCCTGGGACAAAACCCGTGTGCTCATTTGAAATGATGCTATCCAGCAGAGGTTTTAGCCTATTTGTCATTACCTTGGAAAGGATTTTATAGATAGTATTGCATAGAGAAATCGATCTAAAATCCTCTAAACGAGTTGCTTTATCCTTCTTGGGATTAAGGGCTATAAAAGTATTATTAATTTCCTTTAAAAGGTTTCCTGATCTTTTAGCATTGTCTAGTGCCTCCACTAGATCATTCCCTAGGAACTCCCAACACTTCTTAAAAAAACTAGTTGGAAATCCATCTGGACCAGGGGCTTTGTCAGAGGGAGTTGGTTGAGTGCAACTAGCACTTCCTCCACTGTGAGACTAGCATTTAGCATTCTATTTTGGTCTTCTGTGATCACTTTTGGAATCAAAGATAGCAACTTCCTTTGCTCATTTAGATCAGAGCCTGCTTCATTGTTGAGCAACGAGGAGAAAAAGCAGACAATTTCATTTCTGATAGCCACAGGATCAACAACAAAATTGTTACCTTGGATTTCAAGTCTAGAAATTTTATTTATATTTCTTTGAATCCTCGTGACATCATGGAAATATTTGGTATTCCTATCCCCATCTTGAAGCCAGCCTTGCCTTCTCTTGATTTTTGCTTCCAAAAAATTTCCTCTTTGGATAAAATATCCTCATACTCAGCCAACAAATGCTTTTCCTCTAGAAATAGATTTTGTGTCATTCCTTCCTTAATGACCTTTTCATTCAAATCTTCAAGCTGGGTTTCTAGATTCTTGTTTACAGCAAAGATATTCTTAAAATGTGAAGGTTTCCAGTTTAACAGTTGTTTTTTGACATATTTTAACTTGGACACAAAACAAAAAAGCTTAGGTCTCTCAAAGCTAACTTCTTTCCATCATTGACTAATCAAAGTTAGAAATCTAGCATCCTTCATCCACATGTTCTCAAATCTAAAGGGTGGTTTAGAAAAAGTGGATTCACCATGAAAGGAAAGGAGCGGATAGTGATCCGAACTGGAACAAGAGAGGGCATAACACTCCAAAGTGAAGGGAAAGGAGGAAAAATCACCCAACCAAAAAAATATGTCAATTTTCTCTACTATGTTTCTAAAACCTTGTCTACAATTGTTCCATGTAAAGGCACTTTCACCCAATTCTATCTCAAAAAGATCGTTTTTGTCTATCCAATCATTAAAGTCCCATTGAGAGCTACTGAGTCTAGTGATACCTCCTCTTTTATCCTTAAAGCTTGTAATGGCATTGAAATCCCCTCCAATGAGAAGATTTTGATCTTGGAATTGAGAGATCACACTTTCTAGGTCCAACCATAGAGCGTGCCTGAAAACAGGGGATGGAGGCCCATAAACATTAAGTAGTAGGAAGGAAACATTTGATTGGTGGAGCAGGACCTTCACAAGCAACCAGTTTCTATTGGAAGCAACTCCCTCAATGTGAGCACTGGTAGGTTTCCACATTATTAGCAGACCCCCAGACACACCCTCTGCTGATATTGCTACTTGCTTGTTGGTGGAGTATTGGTGCCCAAATCCTAAACTGAAAGATTCTGCTTGTAGACAAACTAGTTTTGTTTCCTGAATCATTATGACTTCTCCGCTGGACAAAAGAATTCTTCTTTTGACCAGGCGCCGCTTTCTAGGGGCATTGAGGCCCCTAACATTCCATGATAATGTTTTCATTTTTGTTCAGGAAGGGGGGAACCTTTCCCTACTTTCCAAAGATCAGTGATTTTAGCTTGGCCTACTTGTTCTCCATTCCTGGCAAGTTTCTCATTAATGGACTTCCTTCCTCTTTTTGGTGACAGAATACCGAACTCAGGGACAACTTTCCCTTCAAACAGTTGTTTAAGACCCAACTTCCTCCTTTCTTTGATTTTAGAATATAGGGCAGCAAGAGGAGTCTCCATAACTTGCTCAGGATCATCTTCTTCATCCAAGCTTTGAAGAAAATGTTGAGTATTGGAATCAAGATTCAAGTCAAGGCAGGGAGCCTCCATATGAGGGGAATCCATGGAAGGAATTGGAGACTCCAAGGAGAGGTTGAAGACATTTTGTTTCAAGGGAGAAGCTGGATAGGCGGAGACATAGGGGGCTTCAAAGACCAAGCTCTGGGATTTCTGAGGGCGGGAATTATCAGACCTCTTCAAAGCTTCATAATCTTCAAAAGAAGAATCTTTTGCTCTCAAATCAGACTTCACAATGATTTTTCCCAATGCTGGGCAGAGTTCATGAAAATCTTTCCTAGTTATGGTGGGCTTTGTGAATTATTTTCCTCATTACATCAGACTTCATGAAAGACTTTCCCATCTTGGGCAGACTTTGGAGATTTTCTTCCTCATGTTGGTGGACTTTGCCAATTTCTTTCCTCAGCATGTCAGACTTTATGAAAACTTTTCCTAAGGCAAGTTGGAGTTTGGCAAAATATTTCCTTTCCTAGGCGAACTTTGGCAAATCTTTTCCTCATGTAGGGTGGACTTCATGCAATGTTTTCCCTTGTGCAAATCGGAGCTGAGCTGTTTCTTTCCTCTTCAAAATGGACCTTGTGAAATAGTTTCCTAGTCGGGCAGACTTTGAAGAAACCTTTCCTCTTCATGGGTGGACTTGGTGAAAATGCTTCCATGGCAAACTTCACAAAAAACATTCCTCCTCCAAATTGAACTTTGTGATTTCTTTTCCTAGTCCAAAATCAGACTTCACAAAATATTTTTCCTTATGCAAATCTAACTTAGTAAAAAAAATTTCTTATCCAAATTGGACTTTGCCAAACATTTTCCTTGTCTAGGCGGACTTGGTGAATATTCATCCTCTTCAAAATCAGAGTTTGCAAATATTTTTTCATCAAAAAAAGCAGACTTTAAGATTTTTTTTCCTCTTTTAAGGCAGACTTTGAAAGTTTCTTGACGTGCTTGTGTAGGACTTTGAAAATTCTTTTCCTACTTGTGTAGGACTTTGGAAATTCTTTTCCTTGCTTGGGTAGGACTTTGAAAACAATTTTCCTTCTCCATGATTGCAAATTTCCTCAACTTCTCAAGAAATTTTCTTCGAAGATTTAAACAAATTTTGAAGATCAAATGCCTTTCCGGATAAATTTGAATTTGGATGAGATTTCTCCTTCGTTTTTCACAATATTTTGCCTTTGAAATAAGAAACCCCATGACTTTGAGATGACCGACCAAACCCTAGAGCCCCCTTTCCAAAAATAGAAAAAGCAAGAATCCTTGAAAATATAATGTCCCCTACCTGATCTATTTCAATATACTAAAATTGATTGATATTCTTCAATTATTTATTAACAAGTTTTTATTTATTTTCCTCATTAGATGATTAATTTCATTACTCATATATACTACGTCAGTTTTAAGGGAGAAGGGTCTATGTATGTTACCAAAGTGCTTAGAGACCAAATACAATAGGTTCCCCCAAAGTTTATAGATCGAGACCCTTACCTATCTTGGGTCTATACCCTCAAGGCTTATGGGTCACTAATCCCCACCCTATCTTGGGAATTAACCTATTGCTAGGATTTAGACTACCCCTCTTTGGAGCATCTCATCCCCATCTTTTTAAATACTGATAGTAATAACATGATCTAGACTATAAGTATACTAACTTCTCATATATTATGATCATATATAAAATTAAGTATGTCTGTCATACATATTGCAGTCTATATTAATATTACTATTAAATTCTGCATAAGAACATTATCAGGCATCATATATTAAGCATACATATTAAGCACATCCCCATGCATAGCACCACGAGCAAGGATGTTATTGCTTGTAACTTAATAACAGTTCTGATTTGATTTTATCCGATCTAATCAATGGCGATCTCCTTGGATCCCTTTGATTCCTTTCCTTTATATCTCTCAATGTGAGGGAGAGGTCACAACTCTTCATCATGTATGCCCCTTGGCAAGAGACACACCTTTTTCACCATTAGCACCCTTTGAAAGAGTGCAACTCTTCATTATTTCTGCCTTTTGAAAGGGACACAACCTTTCACAGAGACACACCTTTTTCACCATTAGCACCCTTTGAAAGAGTGCAACTCTTCATTATTTCTTCCTTTTGAAAGGGACACAACCTTTCACAATTAGATCTGTACTTTTTAAAATCAGATCTGCACTTTCATTTTCAAATTGTCCCCCTCTCAAATGAGGTTCTCTTCGCCCTTTTATATCTCATTGTTGAGGGAGTCGCAACTTTTCCTTCCATGCCTTTTGACCATTCATTAACTTAATTAAATTTAATTAATTATATTCTTTTATATTTTAATTTAATTTTTTTTTGTTCTTTTGTTTTTTATTTTTACTATTATTATTAGTTCCTGCCACAGCAGGATACTTATGCATTCACCTAGGTCATTTTTTTTTAGCTGACCAATCAGATTTAAGAATTTAAATTTTAAATTACTGCAGTCTAATAAATGAGAAAATAACTCTAATCTCCATGTGTGCAGAATAGTACAATCATTTTTTAAATGGCCAGATGTAGGGGAAAGGACCCAGTAGTTGAGCATGTACCAATTGTTGTGAGGGTTGTTGATACCTTTTGTTCCAAAAATTGAACAAATAAAACCTATTGTTTGAAACAAAAAATATCAATTTTTGTTAGGAAAAGTACCAACAGTTGTTAGGAAATGTACCAATAGTTGTTAAGAAATGTACTAATATTGTAAAAAGTAACCAATCAGGTGATGCCATATCAGTTGCACAACTATTGGGGTCTCTTTTGCACACCTATTGGTCTCACTTTTTGGGGGGGTTGTTGTTAAGAAATGTATTGATATTGTAAAAAGTAACCAATCAGGTGATGCCATATCAGCTGCACAACTATTGGGGTCTCCTTTGCACACCTATTGGTCTCACTTTTTTTTGGGGCTGTTTTGGACACCTTGGCAAAAAGCATGTTGATGTGGCATCATATTTGATGATGTGGCCCTGAAACCTTAGTTATAAGGAGGGGAATTGCCAAGTAAGCTTCTCTAAAAAAATCAGAGTGATTTGAAATTTCCAAGTAGGAATTTGAGAAGCCCGAAGTTAAGATGCACAACTACTGGGTCCTTTCCCCTAATGCATGATCAAAAGGTTGGCTTCGTAGGTGGCCCCTTCCTATAATTGTTGGCAAGCCTTTCCAGGCATGCGAGAATAATCATGTGCTGCCAGCCCATGCCCCTGAGTCTCATGCTTATATTTGTTATATTTTTTATTTATATTTTTTATTTCTTAATATATTTTATTTAAATTATTTTTTTAATTTTTTAAATATATATTAATTATTAAATTTTTAAACTTTTTTAATATCTAATTGGAAATGCTAATGTAAGCATAAGGTAATCATTAGCCTCCTAACATAGCAAAAAGAAATAGTAACAATCTATATAAAAATATAACATTAAATTTGTAACATTAGCATATATAACTTTAATACGTTATGAAAATTTAACACTAAATCTAATTCTGAGTTAAGTATATATATCTTTAATAATTTTATATAAAATTCTAATATCAATAATAATTTTATCCCTATCCCTAACTCAAATTCTAACCCTAACTCCTCCCCTCACAATAATTATTACCCCAACCTTATCTTTAATTATATACCTAACCCTAACCCTAATTTTAAAACTAACATTATTATTACTTATTTTATAATGATAATGTTATATATTTTTTAATTGAAAATATACAAAAGAATTGCAAAATAATGTTATACTTATTATAAGTATAAAATGTTATACTTAATAAAGATTATTTTAATTCAAAGTGAATAAAGTTTCACTTATCAAATTTATTCAGTTAAACTTTATAATTTTTTAGTAACAATTATAAATTAATTTTATTATATATATAATTAAAAACATAACTTTATTATTACTTATTTTATACTTATAATGAGAATTTGTTTAATGCTTAATATAATAATGTTGTACTTATTATAATAATAATGCTATACTTATTTATAAAGTTTATTATTATACTTATTATGAAGTTTATTTTAGTTCAAAAGTGAATAAATTTTATAACTGAATAAATTTTATAAATGAAATTTTATTCATTTTTTATTTATAAATAAAAGTTTATTTGAATGAGCTTTATTTCTCCATCTACATGTAGCTATCTCTTCCTCTTTATCTCTATCCATTACTCTCATTCTTCTAATGGCAGGAACTTGACGTTTTGCGTCCTTGTTATTATTATTATTATTATATTTCAAAGTAGGGACATTACAAAAAAATAGGAAAAACTTTCTAAAAATAGCCAATTTGTGGATCGGTCTCAAAGTGCCAAAAATAAAACTTCCTAAGAAATAGGAAAAAGCAGTAAAACAAACTTTTAAAAAATAGAAAGTTGTCCAAATTGTCCCAAATCAATTGCATT
This sequence comes from Cryptomeria japonica, assembly GCF_030272615.1. Taxonomy (NCBI): domain Eukaryota; kingdom Viridiplantae; phylum Streptophyta; class Pinopsida; order Cupressales; family Cupressaceae; genus Cryptomeria; species Cryptomeria japonica. Next base: position 329,370,799 of record NC_081407.1, read on the forward strand.
TTTCATCCTTTGGGCTCTCTAAGCACTTTGATGGTGTTCAAATGTTGCTCTGAGCATGATTTCCTTAACTGACTAATGGCCTCCTAAAAACTCTTACTCCTCATTGCAAAGAGACTAGTGATTCCCAATTGCAACACCAAAGCAAAACCCTAGAAAGCAAAAACAGGGGGTCCCCATTTGCAATGGGGTGATGTGTGAAAAAGGTCACAACATGACCCCAACAAGTTCCATGTATAGGAACTATCAGGTAATTTCTACCACCCACCATCATTAATTGCAAAATCTAGAATCATTGGTGAGATGAGATAAGTAAAAAAAATTATAGTCGGTGGAAGATGAATCGAGAAATTACTTTATCCTTCTAAAGACCTCTATAAAAAGAGGCAAATGTAAACTATTTCATACAAGCAAGTCAATAAAATCTGTATTTGTGCAGCAGCACACTGTAATCATATATTTCTGTATTTTGTTTTCTTTGTTCACATTTATAGTGATATCAGAGCCAGGTTTGCTGGAAGGTTGAAGAGAAGCTGCATGTGAAGATTGAAGAACTTGTTGTCTCGAGAAGGAAATCACTGCCATAATAAGATCACTTAACACTAAAGATTGATGAAAGTTCTATAGCTGCCAAAGAGAAGAGGCAAGTAAGGAAAGCAAGCCATCACCCAAGCCGGAGAATGTGTATAAGTTAGTTTGTAGAAGTTGTTGGAATCAAGTTTGGAGCAGACAAGAAGTTTGCAGAAGCTCTTGGAATCAAGTTTACCAAGCAAATTTGATACTATTGTGGTTGCCATTGAGGAAACTAAAGATCTATCAAAATTATCTATAGATGAATTGTTTGGATCATTATTATCTCATGAATATAGGTTGAATAGAAATAACAATACTTCATTGGAGAATGCATTCAAGTCACGTATGACATTTGGTAGAGGTAGACGAACAGGAAACTCGGGATTTCGAGGAAGAGGTAGAAACAATTTCCAAAGAGAAGGGAGAAGAAGTCCTGATCTAGGAGAAAGGAGAACTCAACGTTTCAATTCTAGAGGATGCAATAATAATTAATCATCACAAAGGTATCACAAGTCCAATACCTAGTGTTACTGTTGTAAAAAATATGGACATTGTGCAAATGAATGTCGAAAGAAACAAGCATACATAGAAAAACAAAATGCAAACTTTTCTAAAAGTAGTTCTGGGACATTGTTTATAACATGTCATGTAGCTCAAGGGAGTCCCAATGATTTTTGGTTTTTAAATAGTGGTTGTTGTAATCACATGACAAAAAATAGAGACTTGTTTGAAAGCTTGGATACTTCAGTTAAATTAGAAGTAAAATTGGGCAAATCATAATATAGTAGAAGTCATGGGAAAAGGTTCAATCAAAGTGATAACAAATTTGGGTAAGAGGACCGAACCTGATGTTTATTTTTTAGCTAGTTTAAAACACAATCTCGTAAGTTCGGGTCAGCTTATACAAAAAGGATAGAGTCATTTTTGAGAATAACGTATGCACCATACTTGATATATGTCATAGTAACATGATAATTGGAAAAGTAAAAATGACAAATAATAGGATGTTTCCACTTCAAATGAAGAGTGGAAAAGTAGAAAAAGAAGCTATTTCAAAGCAACATGCCTAGATCAATTATGGGTATGGCACTTACGGTATGGACATCTTCACTTCAAAGGATTGTGTTTACTACAAAAAAAGAAGATGGTAAAAAAACTACCCCCAATTGAAGAGCCAAATGTAAAAGTTGTATTTTGGCTAAACAACATAGATAAATTTTTTCAAAAGGAATTTCATATAGAGAATTGACATCTTTAGTACTTGTGCATACAAATTTATGTGGTCCAATGCAAACACCATTGTTAGAGGGGAGCATTTATTTTCTAACATTCATTGATGACTTTAGTAGGAAGACATGGGTTTATCTCCTCAAAAATAAATTAGAAGCATTTGGAAAGTTCAAATAATTCAAGCATTGGTTGAGAAACAAAGTGGCCTATCCATCAAAGTATTGAGATATGATAGACCTGCGAATATGAATTAAATGAATTCTTGGAGCATTGCAGGTACCATGGAATAAAGCAGTTCATTACAAGCTATGCACCTTAGCGAAATGGTGTCGCAAAAAGGAAAGCATAGGACAATAATAGAAATTGCAAGAAGCATTTCGAAAGGAAAAAAATTACCTAATGAATATTGGGCCAAAGCAGTAGCTTGTGTAGTTTACATCCTAAATAGATGTCCAAACAAAAAGTGTGAAAGACAAGGTTCCACAACAAGCATAGAGCGGTAAGTATCATAGTGTATCTCATTTTAGAACATTTGGATGTGTTGCATTTTCATATGTGCCAAAGGAAACAAAAAACAAGTTAGATGATAGAGGAGAGAAATGCATCTTTATTTGTTATTGTGAATAGTCCAAAGCTTATAGCTTGTTTAATCCTATCACTAAGAAAGTCATTATTAGTGGAGATATTATATTCAAAGAAGAAGAAGCTTGGGATGGAAGTATAGACAAAACAATTTTGACAACAACACTTCATAATGAAGAAGAAGATAAAGATCAAGAAAGTCTAGGAGAACAATCAAGTTGTAATAGGGTGAAAATTAGGGTTTCCACCATTAAATGTAGTAAAATTGGTAATTTTTCTAGGGGCCAATTACATTGGGGAAAGATAGGAATTTGATAGATCTTGTTGTTGTTGTAGCGATAGGGGATATCTTTCTCCTGACCGATGTAGCAACTTGCATTAACATTTTTGATTATTTCCTTATAATTATGTTTTTGTTAGTATTACCTTGCTTACCTAATCATTGTCTTTCAAATGCGTCTTCTTCATATCTTAACTAGTTGTTAAGTATTCTTTATACTATGCGATTAAGTTAACTTTCATATTGGGTTGCTAAGTGAATCACAAACTTCTATGTTCATGTTCCTTCCTAATCGAAAGTCATGTCATTTCATTGACATTGAGTTGTCTTTATATATATTTGTTGATCGGGTCTATTAAGATGAAGATAGAACGGTGCAAATATTATAGTTAGGTGTATAACAAAGAGTGCGTGGATATTATACAGCGCTGCATATGACAGAGAGTGCGCGAACTTAAGGCAGTGTATACTTGTAACCTTTGCAAATTAATCTACTGTGTAGTTCGTGGTACACAATTACAAGGAAGATATATGCTGCAATATAGGTGATCGATCTACTAGATGTGTTTGAGTAAAAGCTATGAAATATATATGCTATGTGAATAATAAATTCTGTGTGCAATACACAACCTGTGATATATATTGAGTGCTATATATATATACGTGTATCTATTGTGAAGATATATATTTTCAGTTATAATTCCGAATTAGAGCAATAATATCAAAGATATAGCTCTATATCACTATCATTTCAATTCTGATCCATAATTTAATAGATCTAAACCTAATAAATCTAGATTTTGATAAGATTCTAGGGGTTTTAGATGTGCCTCTTCTTTCCTTTGAATTGAATTGATTTTGTTGAAGATGTTGAAATTAGGGTAAATGAGTGAATATTGAAGGAATTATGCATAAACAATGAGCTACAGTAGACAATTGGAGCCACAAACTTGGATCTGAGCAATATATGAATGTTCGGATTTGTTCCTGTAAGGTCAACCTAAATTGTCGGGACTGTGGTGCTAGTCACCTTGGTCCTCTGAACTCTTTGCCATCCAAAAGGGAACCAATTCATCTTTGCGAATAATTTCAATCTTGAAAATTACAACTGTGCACCTGTTCCTGCACACAATAGAGAAGGGAAAATGGTTGGGAATAGGGGGTTTGCCTAAGTCAAACCCTGGTTTAAGAATTAACCTTGAAAGAGATAATGCAAATACTTAAATAAATAATGGAAAGATATACCTCAGATCTGCAATTGTTGATGATGATGCTTTGCTTCTTGAATGTAACTAGATATGTTGTATGAAATGGCATGAACATGACAAAAACCTAATCACACACACGTGATTGCATATGAATGATGTAATTTTGCTCCACAATGGTTGAATGAAGAATATGCAACCTTAAAGACCTCTAAAAATGCTTGATAATGAATGCTTCACGAATGCAAGAATGCTAGGCTATGTCAACTTATGATGCTTGGATTTGATAGATGAAATTAGGTTGATCAAATGTCTTTATATATGGGTATCTAGGTAATTTACCAATTAGGTTGAACTCCAATGGTCATGTGGAGCCACGGAGTTGAATTCCCGTCGGAGGGATAGGACCATTGCCCCTTTCAAATTTGGGCCCTACTAAGAGTGACCAATCTGTTGGGCGCCATGGTCCTTCTCAGAACGGGACTAAAAGAAAGCCCTAGAGAGAAGGGTATGCCACCAGGGAGTCCATCAATGGGTGTACATGGCATTAGAACTAGAGATTGGACACAAAACGGACCTAGATAGGTGACGAGGAGGGGATATGCTAAAGTAGGGACTAGCAATTCTAGTTCTACAAATATCTCTAATGTATAACCTCTGTAAAATAACAAGTGTCTAGTCTTTTATAGAGCCCAAGACCTTGAGACTATTACAATTATAGTTCTAAAAGAAACAAATGACAACCTAGCAAGTGGAATTTTTTGGAACTTTTCAACAGAAATATGATTTAGTTAACATAATGCCTATCATCTTTTGATGTCTCATTATCCCATAGAAACTTGAATCCCTTCCAAAGACCCCCTATAGATGATAGAATATTCCTCAACCAGTAGTAGAAAAAATCCCCACTATACCTATTTAACTTGCTCTAGGATCTTCTTTAGCCATCATGTCCTTTCCTAGTATTGCATTTAAGTTCTTCAAAAGCTGCTAGCACCACACCATCTTTTCACTCTTGAATTTCTGGGAGAGTTTCCATTTGAGCATCTGTACTAGTAATTTAGGCTAGCATTTTCTGTATCTCTACCTATTGTCTCCTTCCAGTAGTCTATAATTATATTCTTGATCCTCTTGATATATTCCATTAGTTCCTTATTTACTTGGGCCATGGGATTCACTATTTTATTGATCAAATAATCTTTTAACTTCTTTTCTTCATGCACATCTTTTCCCATTTTTGTCTCTTCTATTAAATCAAATGCAAGTATATCCAGGACTTTGACATTACACTCTTCCATTCTCTCATTTACTACATAAATATCTTCATTCTCTTAATGCACTCATTTGATCTTGCCCTTTCCCATCCTAACCTCATTTCCATAATTCACTATACATTCATAAATGAAGTTAGGAGCCTCTACTGATATAGGAAACTTGACATCTAGATGTAGGCCATTTTCCATTATGTTTCTTATATATACATCAGTGTTTGTTGCATGTTTTCTGGTTAAGAACTCATCGATGTTGAAGTATCTAAGATTTCTATCCAAGATGTACATTAACCTTGATACAACTTCATGACGTTTCTCTATTAATTCTTTTTTTTTTCATTCTTCGAGCACTTTCTCACATGTATCCTATAAAAGATTGACTTAATCACCTTTGGGGTTTTACTCTGTGAATGTTATATTTTCCCCAAGGCCTGGTCTCTTTATTGATTAAAAATGTTGAGCTAAAATACATTGCACATTTTCTCCTCATCATTAATATCATAAACTCAATTACCTAGATGAAAGAAGCTTTAAAATTATGAATGATAGAGTATTAGGGTTAAGGGGGTATGTACCTCTCTGTGATAATAATTCACCTTTTGAGGATGACGACTCTATTGATGGCTTGTTTTGTATCTTTACCTTCATATGTTCCATGCGCTATAGTAAAGTTTTGTGTATTGATCACCCACTTCTGAAATTGTAGCTAGCTACCAATTTATCTTCAACTTTTTGCTTGGTGCGGATTTTTCACATGCTATGAACCTAATATGAAATTCCAAGGAAGAAAAGCAATGCATCGTACAAAATTTTCATGAAAGTGATGTATTTTATGATCTAAAGTGAGGATTTCAAAATAAAAATAAAAATTTAGTAATTAATATTGTTCAAGTACTCAAAGTTTAATCAGGACTATGCACCTTCTCTTATTCTCTTGACACATGTTTCTAGTATGTGCAATCGTTTTTGTAATGAACATGTCATACATCCTGTGTGAATTTTATTGTATTTTATGGGAGAAATAGGTGTTACTAGATTTAGCAGGGGAATGGTTGCTAGTGGATGTATATTAATGGTCAAAAAGTTTTTAGATTACATTAAGCCCAAATATCCCCACTAAAAGTAATGTTCTATATAGTTTTGGTTAATCGATAAGGTGCAGCAATAGATAAAAATTCCACTAGTGGACTGGGTGGTTTTCTAATAAAAAGTTAGATCATCCAATATAGTAGAAATGCCCCACTTCATTTCGTGGTAAACATGTTATTGGACTGTAATGGGTAGTCAACACATGGTCATGTATTTTGTGATAAAGGAACTCCATGAGAAACTAATTGATTTATTAGCAAGCAATCTTGACTGTATTGGATAATTTTGAACCAACAAAAATACTCAAATATAGTATAAGACGTGAAGACTCAATTTTAGCGGCTTGTAGTGATGGTCATGGATATTAAGGAATTGGCTTGCTTTCAATACTTCATCGAAACACTCCAATACGGTAGCAACCAAAAGTTTTGATTTAGCAAGCCACAATGATGGTAGTGAATTATAATGGAGCTAGTTCAATTTAGACACATTATGAGAATACTCCAATATAGTAGCATCCAAAGAGGGAGTCGAATCTCTATGGGTTTTGGGTTTGACTCCCTTACTGGATTTAAGAGGGGGGGATTACTTGCAGGTTGTGGATCCACCCTACAGGGGATTTGTCTCGCCTCAGCTCGCCCCTTCCTAAATCCCAACTTGGCAATAAGTAAGACTAAGGTAAGGCAGGTTGGGCGCTGGGTTGGGTCGCGAGGATACCTGTTGTAGCAAAACAAAATAAAATATAGTAGCATCCAAAAGACTTGCTAAAGATAGAAATGGTTATTTTACATATGAAATTCTGAGTAACAAACGTGAATTGTTTTTGATCCATTGACTAATATTTTTGAGGACAAGTTTCAACTTTGAAATTTTGATTTCTATGTTTGGCCAAGTATAAGAATAATTGCTTAATTAGTATTGGGTCCTCATTTGCGTCAAGGCTAATGGTGCATGTTGTGAGACATCACAATAGGAACAAATTGGTCAAAACAAAAAATATGCTAAAGATAAAAATTTGATCTAATGATTTGTTTGAAGAAGAACAGAAAAATAGACAAGTAGTCTACAAATGCAAGGATGTCTAGATGATCAAAACCAAGATGAAGATACTATAAAAGAATAAGGTGGTTAACATGGAGCTTCACATTCTTCTCCAACAAGTTAACAACTGAAGAGTGTACAACACTAGATTAATTGAAGGAATGATTTAAAGCATGAGCAATCAATTATATAGAATCTTTGTATAAATTTAGAGAGTTTACTAACAAGGATAGAGAGACACAAAGAGAAGAAACAAATCCAATGTTCTCTCAAGTGGTAATATATGCGTTTGGTTCCAAGATTTTGCATGTTACTACACCTATAGTGGAGAAACATAACAGAGACATGACTCTTAATCCTCATATTGTTTTCACTTACAATCTTGGTCCTTGTTGTAGAAGGCAAGAAATTGAGGTGTTTTGGAAGTCAAGAAATAAGGATGAGGCTACTTAAATCCTAGTTAAAAGTATAATATGAGGATTTATGTGCTTATTGTGAGCATCCAATTAAACCAATATAACAAGAAAAGGGTACCTTTGTTCTTGTCATAGTTTTATTAAAGAAAATAGTGTATGAGTTAGAAAAATGAAATCTTAGGTTGAAGACACTAAGTCTTGGATTGATAGTATTTTTGAAGAAGGAAATTAGATTGATGGATGAGGCACTATGGGTAAAAAGTAAATTACTTGACTTGAAGAAAAAGATGAATGATTTGTTTGAAGACTGCAGGTTGTTAGTGATAAGTTTTATGTGGTGATTTTTATAAGTTACATGATTTGATGAGGATAGATTTAGAGGTGCTAATACAATAAATATTTTGAGTAAAGAGCAGATGAAAGAGCCTCATTATATGCTACATGAAATGAAATGTAGGAAAGAAACTATTGATCTAGTAGAATAAAGAACTTTGAAACTAAGAGATCAAATTATAGATGTCTCAAAAGCTTTTGTTGTGTTTCCCAAGCATTCTGATTGGGACAACCATAAATAAAGATGTGGAATTTGATTTAGAAATGTTTGAAGGTCAGTTGGAGGTACACTTATATGATAAGTAGGTAGATGTTTCTATATCTCAGAGCGATCTGGATGATGCTACCATATTTTTGTTAAGAGTAAGGAGTTTTTCAAGAAAGAAAAGAAAATTGGGAGTAGTATTATGATGATATTATGAGTATGATGATTATTACTTCAGAGTTCATGTTGCACCATATCCTAAGTATAATAGTATTACTTAACTTATTTTGAGAGACCGCCTGTGATATGTGATGATTTGTTGTAGAAAAATGTGAGTGAAATTTTTTATAATGCAAATCACGGTGTCCAACTGAATTTCTATCAAGCTAGCACCAATTACATATAAAATGCAACCAATCCATTCTTTAAAAAAATGCCATATAAAATGTAATTCCATCTTTTTAAGATAATTTTGTAACTGAATTTTGTTAAAATATGATATTAGGGAAGGTGAGCCTTAACTAAATTATTCCTCTATATTTAACTAACTATTGCCTATAAAAGGTAGCATCCTCTCATTTGTTAGGATGAACCAAGAATTGTTAAAAGAAAAATCTTTTCAAATTGATATTGGTATTTTTTTTAATATTCACATGGTTTTTACTTCAAAGAAAAAAATTGATATTGGTGTTCTGTTTTTTTATTTCAAATTATTTACATGGTTTATTCTTCCAATGTTAGATCAATATTTGTTGCACTAATAATGAAATAATGAGATATTAGATGAATTCCTAGGTCAAATCATTAATGAATTGTTGATTGTAATTCATTATGAATATGAACCTTTACTCTTACTTGTGTTTAATTATAAATGTTTGTTAAACTTGTTAATCTGAATATATTTACTTCTATTAATGATTACACCATTTTTGTGCAGCTATGAATGTTTGATGAAACATGAATTGGTTTTATAAAATAACTTGTTTATCTATAACATTAAAGTGTTCCTCTAATCGTTCCTAAGATTTTAAACTCTCTTTTGCTAACCTTTTCTTTTGATATTTATTTTCAAACCTAAGTTTAGTATAGGGAAAGTAAAAGTACTAAATAATTTCCAAATCACCTATTAAAGATCATTTTTACATAAATAAACTATTTTTTACAGTTCACACAAATCTTTCTAAAAGCCTTGTTTAGTTTTTATCTACTGCACATAAGGCCCCTTGTTGAAAATGAAAATTTACATACACAACAAGTTATCTTTTCACAATCAAGACTTGGCTAAAAGAACCTTGGGATAGTTATATTTTTATTTGCTAGAATATAATTTCCTTGCAAGCGAGGTAAGATATGGTATCTTAGAATTCACCTATGTTTGTTGGACTGGGATGAAGAGTTAAAGGAGATTTGGGCACGTGGAGGTGACAAACCTATGGAATTGATTGAATGATTCCCCAAACCAAAGCAAATTTTTTTGGGTAGGCGTGTTCTTGTCATTGTCGAAGGAGCTGATCCTTCCCTCCATCCAGGTCAGGAGGCCTTAATCTCATTTCTGTTAACAAGTTAATCATAGATTTTCTAGCCTTCTAAAATTTTGATTATTGGACTTTCAAACTTTTGGATTTGCCCTTATTAATTTAAGGGCAATTTTGTAAAAATATTTTGTCTTGGATCCGATCCTCAAACTTTTAAACTCATGTATTTTTTGTTTATATTAATAGTAAATACTCTCGGCTACAACCCCTTACTGATAAAAAAAAGAAGATATATTTTATCTATGTTGTTGAGGAAAAAAATACAATCTATTAATAATTATCACATTGTTGTCTAATTTGTGTTAGGGTTGAAGTAGGTTTTTGCCCCTTTCAACCAACATATTGGTTTTTTAACATATGAGGTATTGGGGTTTGGCCTCGGGGTTAGTTTAAATATTATTCTTAAGTTATTCTCCCTTATTTTTAAAATTGACTTTTATGGATTGAATTAATGCATGGTTTGTTGGCATGTTTGCCACAACCTAGGGATTTTCCTTTGGAAATAGTATTGAGGAGAACCTACGTCAACCAAATGGTAGATTTAATTGTAATATTATATAAGCATTTATATACCATCTAAAATTAAGAATAAACCTAAGAATATATAATATATATTTTTAATGACTTAAATATACTTTTTGTTACATTAATGTAGATCAAGAATTGGGATACTTGTCAAAACATCTATCCAAGAAGACACAAATCCACATAACCCTCATAACACAATTGTGAAGGGTAAGGAATGAAAATTAAATTAAACAAATAAAATTTCTTTTCAACAATTCTAAAAAATTTAATTGAGCAAATAATATTTCTTCATTTAAGTTGACAACCTTCGTTAAAAAATATTTTCTATTAAAAAAACTAACTTAAATCAGCATTGAACACCTATAGATATAACTCTAAATCCTTCACAACCCTCAATTTTGGTGTTGGTATCTTCCTCTACAACTTTTTGCAACTTTAGAGTTGAAACCATTCATCAAATTTTTCTTTCTTTGTATTTGGGCATTAAATTTTTGTTGTTCTTGGCTGCAAAAATATATACCAAACATCCTCAAACAAGAAATCGGAATCCTAGATGAGTCAATTATGGAAATGTAACTCCACAAATTGCATTGAAGTTTTCTAACTCCCAAGCTTAAAAATTGCTCTTGTAATCATTCCAATAACTATTTAGATGCCCAATTCAACTCCCAACATGTGCGGGACATGTGAAATATCTTTTCTCAAACACACAAAAAATCTACATTTTACAAATGACCAAACTAAAAAATTTGGGCCAATAAGAAAAATATCAATTACAATAACTTAACTCCATTGTTTTTACCTTATGATACCAAACATTACCAAACAAAATGAATAAACACATTTTCTTATGCTTTGAGGGTGCTCGAGTGAAGTATTGTAATGGTGCAAGATTGTCACATACAGACACACCCATCCACGCACACACTCACACGCACACGCACGCACACGCACACGCACACACACACGCACACGCACACGTGCACACACACACACACACACACACACACACACACACACACACACACACACACACACACACACACACACACACACACACACACACACACACACACACACACACACACACACACACACACACACTTTCTTATGCTTTGAGGGTGCTCGAGTTAAGTATTGCAATGGTGCAAGATTGCAAGATTGCCCCACACACACACACACACACACATTGCATTAAAGTTTTCTAACTCCTAGGCTTCAAAATTGCTCTTGTAATACTTCCACTAACTATTTAGATGCCCAATTCAACTTCCAACATGTGCGGGACATGTGAAATATCTTTTCTCAAACACACAAAAAATCTACATTTTACAAATGACCAAACTAAAATGTGGGCCAATAAGTAAAATATCAGTTACAATAACTTAACTCCATTGTTTTTACCTTATGATACCAAACATTACCGAACAAAATGAATAAACATATTTTCTTATGCTTTGAGGGTGCTCGAGTGAAGTATTGCAATGGTGCAAGATTGCCACACACACACACACCCACCCACATACAAACTCACACACTTGCGTGCACACACACACACGCACGCACACACACACACACACATGCACACCCACACACACGCGCGCGCACACACACACACACATTCTTATGCTTTGAGGGTGCTCGAGTGAATTATTGCAGCGGTGCAAGATTGCCACACACACACACACACACACACACACACACACACACACACACACACACTTATTGAAACATACCCTCAACAAGGGAAAAAATTGTCATCCCATATAGGTCCCAAGATTGATTCTCTCTGGTTCAAATTAAATGGTGTGTGGTTCGTTTAGGCTGGGCCGCCATTTCTAGTGGACTAGTCTCTCCTTAGCTCACCGCCTCCCCCAAAACATGGCCAAAAAGTAAGACCAAGGCAAGGGTGGTTGAGATCGCTAAGTTGAGTTGCAGACCTATGTAACATTCTACATGGTTGGGGATACCATTGGGTTCCCAACCATATATATATATATATATATATAGATATATAATTTCAATAGATGCAAGTATCCCACTAGTGAGTCCTCTCCCTATCTTTACACTTCACTATAAGAAATTTCACATATATCAAGATTTCAAAAAATAGATTCATCATCCTAAATGTAATAACCTTACTTATCATCGTCCCCCTTTAATGATGAGTAATTCCAAAATAGTTTGAAACAAATGCCAACAATTATAAATTGATGGAATGACTAAACTTTCACATCCATTAACATCATTTTATACTTAAAATGAATTTATATCCATAATGTGACTTATTTGTTAGAATGGTCATTTAGTTTGATCAACATTACTATCATCTTTCCAACTAATTTATGCAAAATTTTAACTGTTAGTTGCGAACTTCTCATTATTCCTAGATTCAATGGTCATGCAAACTATTGATATTGCTTTTCAAAATTACAAGTTCAAGATGGAATCATGTTTGATTTAGAAAAGCTTGTTTAGCATATTCTTTTTTTAAAAGAAATGATAGTAGATATCTATAGAGTTATTTTATTTTATTAAAAAATATATATTTTTTATTAAATTAAAATTATTTAATAACTAATTTATTTTTATTTATTTAAGATTCATTCTAGTTTGAAAATATATATGTAATATTTGTTGGTTTGTATTTATAGGGTTGCAATATTGAAACTAATATTTAAGATTCATTCTATTTTGAAAATAATATTCGTTGGTTTGTATTTATAGATTTGAAACTATACATAGACCCAAGTATGGAGCAAAAATTATATTTCACCTAAGTGGACATGAGTAAGTTTAGTTGTTGACGTGTTGTTTTGAACATTGTTGGTAGTAAATTTTTCTCCCAAGCTAGTAATGTTTTGCCATTTCCTCCATTTTTTAATTCTTGGGGCATTGGAAAGGTTTGTTTGAGCTCTTTGCATCTATCCATGCACTTTTTTCATATTTTTCTTCTTTATAGATGTTTAGTTGGTATTTTTGGTTCTGGGAAACCTTCCATTTGCATTGGATGAATTCACTTGGTTTGTTCTACATACTGAGATAAAGTGCTACTTTTGTGTATGGTTTTTTGGGGAATTTGCATATTATATTATATCTTATTTTGTATATGCACTATATTATAAGGTACCATGGGGGGTTGTGTATTTCCTTTTGTTTTTCCATCACACCTTTATAGTGGGTGTATCATGCATGTGTGCATTGGTTGCATACCCTTTTTCCCTTGTAGGTACTTTCTTGTACACATTTAGATTCTACATGCACTACTTGGCGACACATAGCTTTAGTGGACACACCATACCTCTCATTTGTCAATATTATGGGGGTGTTTCTATTGTTGATGCTAATGCTTCCTTTGTTTTATTTTAGAGTGAGTTATGCATATAATATTTGTTCCATTGTACTAGCCAGATGCAATGGTTGTATTTTAGTGAGAGAGAGCTTATACCATATAGACACTCTTGCATTCCAATTTTTTGGAGGTGACTTCTCCTGAATTGATTTTTCTTTTGGTAGTTAAATTGTTGCATGGGCCAACTCCCATTAGATTAATTTGAAAAATATTAACAAAGTCCATCAAGCATAAGTTGTGCAAAACCTATAAGCGATCCTAACTATAAAAAAATGGATATAATATCACCCAAACCCTAACTAGACATTCACAATACAAAATTGATCTAATATGACATAAACCTTGACCAGATATTCGCAATGAAACCATTTGATCTTAAACAAAGACCTAACCACTCTCTAACAAAAAAATGTCTGACCTCACACAAAACCTTGAAGTTATCCACTTGTTTTTGTCACATTGTCTAGAAGAATACCATCTACCTGAATTTCCCATTCGAGCCCCTCCAGCCAAACATACGATTTAATCCACCCGGGGTCTTCATTCACCTCAATCTATATCCATTTCAATAGACATTCAAGTCCTCTGGTTGCCACATGTCAATTGTCTTGGTACGCCTCATCTTCAATAAAGACCAAAGGGAATTTGGGGACATCAAGATGCATTTTGAAGAAATATTTGGGCATGTGAATACATTTATGGTCATCAATATTCATCATCACTTCTTCCATGCCCCCTAAAAACTTGATCTTTGAAGACCCTTTCACATAGAAGTCTTGTCATTTCTTTGCTAAAAACCAAGTCTAGAGAAATTGCTAGAAACATGGAGGAGATATCTGTGTTGAATTGATATTTATGATCTACAGTTAAGAATTCATCTCTCAAAATGGCCCTCATTGCATGAATAACTAACAAGTGATCATGCCGCATGATTTCTTTCAATCTCTTGTCTTCGATCTCCCCTAAAAATGCCATTTGCCTTTTAGCTGAAGTCAATCAGATAGGGGTCTCCATATCTCTATTCTGTAATGATCAACCTAGCTACTATATTTCACCCTCCTATTTTACTTGGCTTACTTCCAAAAATCTTGGAATCTTTCTAATTTAGATTTGGTTTTGAAAATCTACTCAAGCCCTTTAATGTCATTTGAATTATTTGAAGTCTGTCGCCCCCCCTAAGGAATTGGAAGTGTTAGATCATAATTGATTTATATTTATGTAGGACTTTTCACCTCATTTGCGACCCTCTCACATCACCTAAATATAAATGCCTATCCTCTGGTTGTCCTTTCCTTGCTATCAAATCCATCATAAAATCCATGGCCTCAAACTTTATACTGATTCATCATTACCTAACAAAACAAACTTTTAAAATCCGCTCTCCTTTGTTGAGTTCTCAAGGAGGCACCACCATAGTCGAAATCTCACTCTATTCATCATATTTGACTCACCATAGTTGTAGCTCAATATGCCAATGTGTCTGCCACTTTCCACAATAATTTCATCATTTAAAAAAAAAAAATTATCTATCGCCTCCCATTTTGTGAAAGGATGTAGCAGACAAGATGCGCCTTTAACGATCTCTAATTTTGAAATATGCAAAGGTCCTTCACAATCAAATCAAATCACCATATAATTTAAAAGTCCTATCATCATTGTCACCTTACTTTGATGCCCACCGACTAGTCCAATCAACTATCCAAAGAGGTCTACTTTACTTCACCACCTCAGCTAAAATTTAACTTTCCTTTAGCTTTATCCTTTAGTTTCAGATTCTCACTTGGCTAATTTATCTACCAAGTCATTCCCCTCTCTGTAAATTTAACTTATTTTGAAATCTTCAAATTTTCTAATCAATTCCTTAATCAGATATAACCATCATGGCAGCATCCAATTACGCATTTGATTCTTTTGAATAACATTAACCATTATCATTGAGTCACCTTCTAGATGATTTTTCTCGCTCCAATCTTCATCCCCATTTACATTCCAAGTGGTGGTGCTCTAAATTCCGCCATGTTATTGGTAGTTTCCCCTAAGGCCATTGATTTTTCAAAATTCTCAATTGATTATTACTTTACAGTATTGACACCTATATTCGTGACTAGCAATTTACTCTTGCATGGTTGAGTAGTGTTATTGGGGTCACTCATTCAGATAAATGTGTCATATGTATCTTCAATTGCTAGATGTTTTGCATTTTCTTTCCATTTGATTATTTCGATAGTATCATTGGTTGCACTCATGCAAATTATTGCCTTTAGACTATTATCATATTTATCTTCAACTACTGGATGTTTGCCTTTATTTTTCATCCAATTATTGTTTGAGTAGTGTCACTGGGGGAACTCATGGATATTTTTTTCTTCTTTCTCCTAATTGGATTCAAACTATTGGTACTTGTATTTTTTACTAAAAGTGTACTCTTGCATGGTTGAGTAATGTCATTAAGGTCACTCAAGCATATTCATGTGCTATTTGCATCTTTAAATGATAAATATTTTTCCTTTGTATTCTATTTGATTGTTCAAGTAGTGTCATTGGGGGCACTCATAAAGATTATTGACTTTAGAGGATGTTATTCATTTCACACTATATCAATGTTTTTTTGATAGTTGTTTGTAACTTCATCGTGCTTCAAGAATGTTCTTCATGTTCATATTCTTTGGTACATTGATTTAGAGGCCTCTTAGTCATTTATTCCTTTTTCTCTCTTATGGAAAGGAGTTTTCTCTCACTTGGTTTTTATGCTTTTGTCGAGTTGTGAGACATTTTTCCCATTTGTACTTGGGTACCTTATCAATACATGGGTACCTTTAATCAAGACTTTTGTTATCGGGACCCATTCTTTGCATTTGATGTATTTAGGATTTATATTTTAACTTCTCCCATTGTTTCACTCGAGGGGGGGTATTAGTGCATTCTATATTTACAAGGCATTTTTATTTTATTTTTTATCTTAAGTTCATTTAGTTGAGATAAATTTAGTTTTTTCAAGCCAATTTTAGTTCCCTAATTTTAGATTAGGTTTCTCTTGCTTTCTATACAACATGCCTTTATGCATTGTTGTATTCATTTTCATAATCTTTTTCTTTTGAGGAATACATAGCAATTAATTTCTTCTTGTTCTCGTTTGTGGAAGGTCTTCTTTGTTTGTTGTTGGATATTGCAGGCTTGTGTTGCGAACTACAACATTCGCTAAAAACTATTGAACATCCTTCCAACACTTTTTTTCTTCGTCTAATGATGCTTTTCAATGATAAGTAAGGATAATTTACATATTTTACCAATAAGGGAAGGTATTGAATGATAATTTAATTAGTTATATAAATCAAGCATGAGTTTAATTTATAAATTTTAAAGGCATTTGGACTTTTAGTTATGTCAAGTGTATATGATTTCCACTACTCCCTATCGCTTAGCAAACGTCCCTAGTGTAGCTTTCCATGAAAGGTATTATGTATAGGCACCAAAATCTACCTAGGTTTATTATTACCATGTAGGGGTGTGTACAAATAGTTCGAAACACCCTCTCATGTTACTCCCATTTCCTACCACTTTGAGATAACATGCCAAAGATAACATTGCATTTGTGACCATTCAAGGAGCACATTTACCTTCCTTGTGCATATGGATAATTTCTAGTATTGGCATATAAAAAAATAGTTAGTTGCACATTTTTTTGTAGGGATTAAAATTTTGGGCATGACGTATTTGGATGTTCCATTAAGGGCGAGTGTGAGATCTTGATGGGCTAAATGAAATCCTTAAGTACTAATGAAAATGCTCAAACATAAATTTAAGTAACCTTAGGTAAACATTTGAATGGGTAATCTATGCAATTTTGAAAAATGGTAGTAATAGAAGTTGTAGGAAATAAAATATAATTTATGTAATGCTAATTTTTATAGAATATTTGAAGTTAATTTAATAAAAATTAGTCATTTCAATCATGTACTAGTATAATTTTAAATATAAAAGAAAAAATAGTGTCAATTGTGGCAAAGTCTAAGCATGCACAAATTAAAATATTATATCCAAAATTTGGATATATGTAAAGGGCATATAAGTGGAAGTGACATATATTATCACAATTTTTGTTGTAAACAAATAATTATTATTTTTCTATAGCAATTATTTTTTGGCTGTTTTAATTTAAAAAAGAGGCTATGCTAATGAAGCCTAAAACATGATACATCTTTTAAATTTGAAAAAGATAAATGGTTTGAAAGCAATTAATTCTAAAGTAATTACTCATGTGTGATTGGTTCTTTGTGTGCATGATTAATTTTATTTAATTGAAATATAAAAATAATGTCTTGATATTACATAACCTATGTATAATATTTAATTTGATTAATGAGTTTTCGTATTATTTTTTATGACACTTTAAAGATAACTCAATGATTTTTCTATATTACATAATTAAAATAATTGTAAATGGTAATATTATATCAAATTTACAATATATTTTTATTATCTCATAGCAATTTATGTTATAATGAAAAAATGATAGAAATTTCTCCTAACCCATAATAAATACCTATCATAAGCATTGTTCAAGAATATATTAGAGTTTAAGTGAAACTTTTTATTACTCAAGTCTCTAAATGATTAAAGAGTTAATCATTAAGTAAGTGTGACTTGAAACTCATTTTGGAGCTCTCATATCTAAAAAAAGTGTTCAAGTCAACAAATCACATAATGATATGCAACAAGATCTTTAGTTTTAAAAAATTAATAAAATCAATAGTACATCATGATATCATTATTCATCATTGAGACATACTAAATGTTTGCTTTTAACTTGTACAAATTCTAACATGGTGTAGAAAAAATCATTGAAATTTCCATGTCCCTATAGCTATAATTGATTTTTTAAAATTTTTTTAACTATGTACTTGTATAATATCTCTTAAGATGTTTATAAAAAAACAAATAAATAGGTCATAAAGAGATTTTCTTTTTAACAATAATAATTTACAATAAAACTATTGAATAATATAAAATGAATAAAATAAAATATTTTAATAACAAGACTAAACAATATAAGGAATGAAGAGCTACAATGAATGTGTAACACATCTACTAGACATATGAACTATTTGATTCAAGTTACGAAATTTATTTTATTTTATTTTATATGAAATTTTCTACTATTTATTTAGGATAAAAAAACATATTGTTTGTCTAACCTTGGAGAACTAAATTGACCCAAAAGGCTTAAAAAAGGCAAAGACAATCATAATGTCATATGCAAAATGAGTAATATTTCTTGATATCCATGTACAATCTCTCTTTATTCAGATCACTTCCCGATATTTGACTGTTTATTTATTCAAATTCTTTTCATTAAAAATTAATGTTTGAGAAGGAATGTATACAATGTAGTCGGCGCACTTTATCCTATTTTTTTAATGCTTTTGTGTAAATGAAATCTGATGCACGACAAAAGGGAAAGCAAAATGAAAACGTGATCTACAATTTGACGGTACAAAGGAAAATCATTGTTTCACAAGTTGGTATTGTTTTATTTTCCTAATCATCTTATTCTTGACAAGTTCAGTAAATCATATTTTTCTTATTTTAAAGAGTTAGTACAATGCTATTTATTTTGTTTAGTGTAGTCATTTTGTGGGTAAAGAGTTGGTGTATTTGACTTAATATATTCGGTTTTAATGAGATTTTTTTAATTGTAAATAATTTGTTCAAACATTAGTATCATTATATTGATTGTTTAATTTTTTTTTAAATTCTTACATGTATATAAGAAAATTAAAGGAAGATGTTAATATTTGTATTTTTTTTAACTTTATAGATAAGATAATTGATAATAAATTAATTCCTTAGGTCTAGTATATATAAAAGAAATGTCAAAATTTTAAAATAAATGGAGTTTTCAAATTATTGTAGTTGTTAGAAGAGTATTTTATTTTTGTTATATAACACACACACACACACACACACACACACACACACACACACACATATATATATATATATATGGTTTGACCTAGAGCTATGAACCGGTGAAGACACAAGGCTTGCAAGCACAATGGCCCAGGAGGGGTTTGAACCTTGGTGGCCGCTTCACCAACGAAGTGTTTTAACCGCGACACTACATGTCCGAAGACTTTGGTATAACATATTATAGTTAAACATTTATTTTTAATAATTGGCGGGGATATCTCTTGATAAGTAGGAGATATTTTCCACAAGAAGTCAAACTATGATATTGCTATCGAGGTTCAACTGTGTAGTTTTTGAGTCAAACTCATTATTAAAATGCTGATGGGAGGTAGCTGATTACTAAAATTTTGATGAAATTTTTTTGTTTGCGGCTGTCTGGAAAGTTCATCTTTAACCAACATCTTGTATTTGCTTTGTCTAATCCAATCGTTGTTATTAGAACTATCGCAGACCAACACAAAGAAGGAAATAAGTGTTATTAATGTCACGCCCTATACAGACCCTTCTCAACCTAGTTGATCTTTGGTCATCGATTCTGTTTCCTATTTGATAATCAATATCTTGGATATCTGTAAAGCTAATTTTATCATGTCGGTGCTCTTGAACCTTTGATGACTAAACTTCTGATCATGCTGATTGTTTTTATCGTATTTCACACTATCAATAACATATCTGAGATCTTTTGATCACTGCCTTGCACTTCCTTGATTGTTGTATTATCATCTTTACTAAATATATAAATTGTGTTTACAATTAGGAATTTTTAGATTAGGTTTGTAATATTTATAATATCAATTTATTTTTATTTGAATATTTTAAGAATATGATATAAGATTTTATTTTTAAAAATGAAAATGGAGACTGATTGAGATTGCGCTTTTTCGGAGGATGTGAATTATTGGGAATCTGGAGACTGCAAGTTAGGTCAACGACGATTCTCAACTCGCCCTTGCTGATGTGGACACCCCCTGTGCACATAGACTGGTGAAGGTGGTGGAGGAGACCGCTCTCCTCCACGTGGTTTGAGCTTCCTAACTTAAAAATACTCACTTTACTTCAGTTGTTTTTTTTGCTCGCTAGATGGTTTGGTAGTTGTTTGTGCCCACATTAAAGACTGTACCACCCTCGCATGAGCACTACACTCAGCCTTTAATGGAGCCTGAGGACATTATTGCCCCAGACCCACCGCTCATGGCTGGCTTCACTTGACCGGAAAATTCAAAAGGGTTTATTTATCATTTTCTTCACCTCACCGGAAACACAGGCTGAGGTCCTCAAAAAACAATATTGGGTCGTAGGAAACACTTCCTTCCATGCCCTTGCTTGGTCGCCCAAAGCCATCAACGAGGAAATTATGGCTCTATCATGCCCTAGGTAGCTTCTACTTAAAAACGTCTCGCCATTCCTATGGCGCTTCCTACCCCAAATCATCAAACCTATGGGCAAATATGTCAGGATGGACGATTCTAACAGACTTATCCCCCATCTTGAAGCAAGAATGTTGGTTTCAATCAAACCGAGAATTGATATACCTGATACCCTGAATCTTAAGATAGAAAATGAAGTATATTCATGCCCTTTAGAAACCCTAGGAGGGCTAAATGCTTGTTTTCTATGCAAAAAAGGAGGACACCAGCATAAAAATTGCCCTATTATTAAAAAAAGAACTGCTAAAAACAAGGCCGATCCCTCCAAGGGTGACCCCCGAAATCCTAAAAGCACTGATTCAATGCCGTCGATGAGTGGAACTGATACCACCCCTCCGCCTACTAACAACCCCCCTGCAACTAACATGAACAATTCGCTTAATGGGATGGTTGGTTGTGGAAACTCTGCCTCGGGCTTGAGCAACGGATATCCTAGCTTGGGCTTCGCCATTGTAAGCCCCCTCTAACTCGTGCCCACCTCCCTATGGCCTCTGCAATGGACACCACCGAAGCCCCCTCCGATGATGGCTTCCAATTAGCTATCAGCAAAAAACGACGGAGGAAAAATGCGCAGGAATTGGTAGTTGATAAAATCCGATCTGGAATTAAACAGAGCAACTCTAGGAAGAATACCCCCTCCCATTCTTCGGACCATCCAAATGTCAAGTCTATGATTAAAAAATTTGAGGTTACCATCCTTGGCAGTGTTGCTAGGGATTCCGGATCTGGCTCTGTTGAAATGGCTCATAGACTTGAAACTCCCCTAAGTTCCTCTTCTACGATTCCCACTCCAGCACCTCCTTTGGGTCTCGATAACACTACTCACAAGTGTGGTGTCCCCAAGGTATTTAATGAAATCAATGACTCATGTGTTATCCAAATCATTCCTGCTAACACTACAACTGCCCCTGAGATGTTCTCTAATGCGCTCCCCTCCTTCAAATCAACATTTGAGTCTTGCACGGGATACAGTAAATTGAGTCTTCTAGGCCAGAATGGGGAAGGGATCATTGATCCCCTAACTGGTTCCTCCCCTAGTGAGGAGGAGGATAACTAGTTGGATCATGGCTCCATGACCAAGAAAAAAGGGAGGCCCTTTGTCTCCAAGAATAAGGAGAAGGGGACTAATCCCCCCACATTTCCTGACACCCCCATGAATCCTTCTAGCCCTAAGGCTGGCAGCTGCTCCTTAACCCCTCTCAGTAATGATGGAATTTATTTCTTGGAATGTGCGAGGGTTGGAGTCACCCGACATAAAGTTCATTGTGAAAAGACTCCTTGACTTACATAAGGATATGGATTTTCTACTATTACAAGAACTAAAAGCCACTGAGTTTATTCTTGAAACTACACTTAACTATATCTGGAAGGATGTCATTAAAATTTGCTCTAATCACCCCAGAGGCAAGGGAGGTGTTAGACTCCTTATCAATCCTAAGTGGTCCAATCTCATTACTGATAAGGGTATCTCCCCATGCAATAGGGCTGTCTGGACCTCCATCAATTTGAAAGGCACTCACTTTGGGATCTACACTGTGTATGCTGCTAATGATTATAGAGATAGGACTGTCTTATGGGATTGGCTTAGATCTCTCCCAGACATCCCCTGGATAATTGTGGGGGACTTCAATATGGTTGAAAATAGCTTTGACAAAACTGGTGGCTTACCCTTTATATGGAACAATTTGGAAAGAGAGCACTGGAATGGGCTGAAACTGCATAAATCCCTATTTGATCCATTGGAAGATATTGGACATTCCCCCCTTGATCTCTAGCATACTTGGTGCAACTATCAAAAGGGAGAGAGTAGAATCTACTCTATGCTAGACCGATTCTACGCTAATAAGAAAGTTTTTCCTTCTTGCCTGATGCCCAAGGTAGGCCTGTTTCTAGTTGGCCTACGTCCTTGTCTGACCATCACCCTATTATGGCTCTTATTGATGTTAGAAATACTATGACTACCCAGGTCAACAAATCCTGTAAATTTATTCTTAACACCTCCCTCCTCAAGGATCAAGATGTTTTGATTGCCCTCCATCTCATCAAACTCCTTAACTGTCGGAACAATCTCCTCCCCTCTCATATTGATAGATGGAACTTTAATGTGAATTCTTGGCAAAAAACCCTGCAGACTATAGGGCAAAAAAGGCAAAAGACTTCAGATTTGCTGAAAAATCGCTCATTAGCTAGCTCCATTCCTTAGAACTCGATATCCAAAACAACTCTAGTTGTGCTCATAAGGCTGCTCATGTTGCGCTTGCTAGAGAAGCTCTTAGAAAACACCAGCAAGTTAAGATCCATGGGGCTATGGTGAGGGCTCGCACCTACTAGCTACAATTTGGGGATAAGGGCTCTAAATTCTTCTTTAACCTACTTAAGAACAAACAATCCAAGGAAAAGATTGATAGGCTGATTATTGACAATAAAGAAATTATTGACCTCCCTAGTATCAAAGATGCTTTTGAACTATTCTACAAAAACCTGTTCACCTCTGAAGACAATGCCAAGGCTAAGGACATTAGAGACAAGTGCAAAACCATGATCCCCACTAGGATCTCCCCTGAGGACTCCATCCTCCTCAACCAAAGGGTATCTGTTGAGGAAATCACTGCTGCTATCAATTCCCTGAAATCTGACAAAGCACCGGGCCCGGATGGCCTCCCTATTGAATTCTACAAGGCCAATCTAGAATGGATTGTCACTGACCTACATGGTGTTTACTCTAAAGCTTTTGACAATGGCACCCTTGGTGCTAACATTAACAAGGGGACCATCAAACTGATACCCAAGGATGGGGATAGGGCCTTAATCAAGAACTGGAGGCCTATCACCCTCCTCAATGTCTCCTACAAAATTTTGGCTAAGGTTATTGCCCTTTGACTTGAAAAGCTCCTCCCTAAATTCATCTGCCCCACCCAAACAGGCTTTATCAAGAGCAGGTATATCCTCGAAAACTTCATTACGAGCTGGGAAGCCATGGATTGGGCTAGAGCCTCTAACCAAGACACTGCTATGTTCCTACTGGATTTTGAAAAAGCATATGACCGTGTGGAATGGGACTTTGTCATCATGATGCTACAAGCCTTTGGGTTCCCGGTTAACTTCTGCAAATATGTTAAGGTCCTTCTCCAGGATGCCTCGGCTCAAATTGAAGTCAATGGATCCTTCTCCTAGAACTTTCAACTTAGTAGATCTATCAGACAAGGTTGTCCGCTTGCACCCACTCTATTTGTCATTGCGTCAGATGCTCTATACTATCTTCTCAGGGACAACTCTCTATCCCCCTGTGTCAAATGAGTTAAGCTCCCTGATGACTCCAGCCTCCTCAACATTTAGTTTGCGGATGATACTGCCCTTTTCCTTGAAGTTTCACCTCAGAATATTGACAACCTTGTTCAAAAGCTTAAAACCTTTGGTATCATGTTTGAAGCTAAAATCTCCCTTGCCAAATCTACTCTCCTTGGCTGGAAAGAAAAATCCCCGGACTGGATTATTCCCTACGGGTTTCAGTTTGGGGGGGGGGGGGCGCAACAAAATTGTCCGGTACCTTGGCATCCCTTTCTCTGTTTTTCCCTCTCTTAAAGAGATGTGGCAATGGATAAAGAATAAGATTGACAAAAAACTGCATAGGTGGGATAATACACTCCTCTCACTTGCTGGTAGGATCCAAGTCTATCAGAAAATCCTCTCCTCATATAGTGTCTACTACTCCTCCGCCTGGATGTTCAATAACTACCAAATCTTTGATATCCAGAAAGCCATAAGGCAGTACCTTTGGTCTGATGGCAAAGGTGGGAGAAAAATGCATGCGGTTAAGTGGAAATGGTGTCACATGACTAAAAAAATGGGTGGCCTTGGGCTAAAGGATCTCAAGATCCAAGGTATAGCCCTTGCTGCGAAATGGATATTTCATGCCTTAGATGGCATGGAGCCCTGGAAAGTCCTGATCAGAAACAATATTGAGAGAGGCGTCCCTAAGAATGCTAAGTCATGGAAAGCCCTTCCCTTGGCTGACCTAGTGGCAGGTCGCTTTCCTATTTCTGTGCAAGGCTCATATGTTTTTAAATCCATTTGGAAGGGTTGGGAACATATTAGACATCTTATTGACAGCCCTAGTGTTAGCAGCAATGGCACCATTCATGGGGAAAGGTCGATTTGGTGGATCTTCAATACAGATCGTCCTCATAAATTGAACAATTATTTTAATCTGTAAGAAACAATCCCAGTCCAAAGCCGTGATGGTCTTTTGAACATTTTAAAATTGTGAATGAAATGTGGTTTCTTTCATCTGTTGATAGCATATGTTGTAGCATGTTTTTCAGATTTCTTCAGCATTACTGCATAAAAACAAACACAAAGATCTTTCCACTCATTTGGAACTGATGCAAAGCTGCAAGCTCCTTTGTAATTCCATGTGGATACAGGTCATGTAGATGGCTAATTCAATGTATTTCATTGTGGATAAACTTTTGATTGAGGAATGACTGATCTATGATTTGAACTTTCTTTTGCTACAGTTTAGAAGAATGAGAAATAATTCTCTTCCAAGTACTGTTTTATAAACAAATATATTGGCATTTTGTACTGATTTCTTTTCATCTTGATGCAGATGGTGGATGCATTTATGGCTGTAAGGCCTCTCCCAGACATGTTTGGTTGAAATTGTTATCTTCTGAACATTTTGGTAGAAAATATCATCATACTTTCAGCATTTGTCAGAAACTTGTGCTAATGTAAGCAATGCAAATGATGATGTGAGTAGGGATATTATGTTGGCTTAAAATATTGTGAATACCCCGCAGCAATTGTTTATCCGTTCTCATAGTTCATATAGTTAGTTAGCAAAATTTGAAAGATTCTTATAAGATTTGAATTAAATACTAAGATGTTTCTTAGTGATATTGCTGATTCATGTGTTTCTCTAGTTGGCTTCCTAGTCATCAATCTAATCAATACAGTAGTTAGCACACAAAATTGATTTTTAGTTGATGTCCAATTAGTAGATGTGTAAACAGTGTCCCAATTACTGCTTTCACACCATTTTCCAATTTCCCGTGATCACTAATATTTAATTTATCTTTGGGCAAGGGTAAATTTGATGGTTATATAATTGTCGTCTCATGTTTTAGTGCACTTGACTTCTTAGGGTTCATGAATTTGGCATAAAGTCTTCAATGTAGCCCATTTCAAAGCATAGGAAATGCATTTTCTTTTCTTCATGTAATTTTATACAAATTGTTATGTATTGTTTAATTCTTGTGTAGTCTAGTTGATTCCTTTAAATATGAATACTATTTGGTTCAATTTTATGTTGTCGAGTTGCAATTATTGGTCTTGGGTTTTTTCTATTGAGATATTTTTTAAGGTTAAAAAAGTTGTGGTAAATTGTATAATAATAATAAAAAAACATATGGGAAGGATAAAAAGTATGCATTGTATTGTAGGGTGGATCAATTTATTATTGTGTTAAGCTACATTGCACAAGTTATAATTTCTTATGAAGGAACAAAAATAATGAGATTTTTTGAAAGTTGGGTATATTTTTTTTAAACTAAAGAGTTCAATTGAATGATGGATTATCTTGACTTAATTTATTGACATTTGAAAAGAATGAAGATCATGTCTTGTGTGAAAGATCACAAGGAGTACATTATGGTGATTGAGATTGCTATTGCTAACTTGAGGTTGCCTTATGATGTGATTCTTTTGACATGCTTCTCTACGAGAGCTTTTTTGACTTGGGATGCCGATAATATTTATGTTGTGTTCTTTGTTGATTGTTAAATAAAGGATAAAGTTCATGATGATGACTATGCTTGATTCATATTAATAGGGTCAAAGTAATGGTGTGCTAGAAGGTTGCATGCTAGGGATGTTTACCATGAGCAACTTTAATGGTGAATTTGCTATTAGTATGTATAGCTAACTAAAGTAATAGATTTGAATTAATATGTTTTTTTGGGTTTGTTTTGAAGAGTTATAAGAAAAAAATTCTAGGGGATTGATGACAATGAGTTTGATAACAATAAGTTCACGATTTTCAACCATATTTTGATAAGCTAGACATTGACAATTTTAGTGGATAAGTCTTACAAAAGATTTTTGGATTTTGGCATGGGTGTCCCCATGTTAGGGCCCTTGTTGATAATGTATAAAAATACATTCATTCTCCTATTAATAGTGAAGATGAAGCAAAAAGAACCAGGTATTTTGAATCCTTTCAATTAGGTTGATATAAATTAAGATGTGACACTTTTCTCCCATAGTTGGCTCTTCAGTAATGTGTGTTGAAGAGTGCAAGGTGGTTTCAAATGAGGCTACATCTATTGTCTTGAGAGTGTGATGAGACTGCTTTTGGTGATGTTGAAACTTCATTTGATGATGTACTTGAGTGTATCCTTTCTTTTAGTGTTTATATAATTGATGTAGCAAGTAGACATTGAGGCCCAATTTGGAGCCTTCTTTTTCTTGAAATATCTAGATAAGATTCCACCATGTTGGATAATGTAACCTGATACATGAGACATATTGATAAATAGGACATTAGTTGTCTCAATTTAGCCAAACATGTGTGTGATATCATTTTGAGTGAGAGCATTTAACTCACATAAATGATGGGATTTTTGCTATGTTTGATGGAGAGGTAATTGTGCCTTTAGATCTCCCACATAGTCAATATACTATGATTTCATCTTTACTTTGAAGATGATTTTGAAGGATGGATAAGATTGGGTAGAGAGTTGAGTTCATTTCTTTGAAGCCATTTGTTGAAAATAGTTGACCTTGTTATTTGTGATGGTTGTAACTTATTATATCCTTTCTTATAGCAAAAGGGTGTATTACACATTACATAAAAATAATTATTTAATACATCATACTGAGTGTAGATAGTAGACACCCATAAAGTGGACATCCACTTCATAGAGCATCTACAACCACCCAGAAGGTGGACATCCACAACACGAAGCATCTACAACCAATTTCTATCTATTCTCTATATCAATGACAACAATTGACAAATAGTGATAATCTCCTCATACACTAATAATCATTGTATCAAACATATCATCAATGACAATAAAATTGTCAATAATCAAGGACAACATTTCTTTTGGCAAACATCAATAACAACACATATTGCCAACATGATTATCAATATTATGAGCTTTGTTCTTGGTCACCTAGTATAGTGTGGCTTGCTAGTCTAATTGTTGTCGTTGTTTATGCCTTTGCAAGTGTTGCTTATTGTTGTTGTTTGCATCTCCACAAACATTGATTGACTATTATAGCATGACTTGTTAGTGTGATAGTTTTGTTGCTCTATGTGAGTCACCAAACATAACATAGCTTGTTGGCCAATGGAATTCATGTTTATTCTCTTTATCTCTTCTCATATGGATCGCAGATTTAGAAACTCATTACTAAACCTAGAAGCCATATCTCTTTTTCTCTCATCAATTGGTGTATGTAATTCTTTCTATAAGTCCACCTGTGCTCTTGCAATAACTTACTAAGAATGATATTAACAATTGAGACATTTAGACATCATGGTCTCTTCAACTAGTGGACTATGGACCTTTTGTTTTAGTACTAATACATTGTTTTCTTTTGAAGTTTATTTGCATGGATCGATAGGATCCGATTCTTGAGGGCTTGATCATCCCTCAAACTTATTGTCACCCTATCCCTACATTGTCTCTCTCTCAGATGTTCTTTCTCTTATTTCTACTTTACCATGAGTATGAGCGTAAGTTTATACTCTCGCTAAAGTTGGGGCTAAATGTAGTTCGTAAATTGTACTCTTTTAATTATGTGCCCAATTTCACACTCTCTTTA
This sequence comes from Cryptomeria japonica, assembly GCF_030272615.1. Lineage (NCBI taxonomy): Eukaryota > Viridiplantae > Streptophyta > Pinopsida > Cupressales > Cupressaceae > Cryptomeria > Cryptomeria japonica. The sequence goes on from NC_081407.1 coordinate 329,399,669, forward strand.
GCACTCATTTTAGTTTTCCCATTCCTCTAAGCATTTTGGGACCATTTCTTGCATTGAATTAGTCCTCAATTTAGGAATATGAGTATTGTCCTATTTTTAATCTTCATCAAAATCCTCTCTGGGGCCTTATTTTAAGTGCCTCCTTTCTTTTGTATCATTTTAAGTCTATATGGGTGCTATCACATTTTAAAGTTCAAAGCACTTTTCCCCCCACTTAACTAGTGTAAATTCTCATATAAATTATAGATCCAATATCAAGGACCTATTATCTTTCTTCACTTAAATTTTGGGCCTATTTTGTTGGGATATAGTGATGACCATTGTCACTGTTTGATGCTTTTTGGTTGAAATTTTGTGAGGATAATGCACGAGCCTTAGCATTTCCAAATCTATCCTTGAATTTTATGACCATTGTAAATAGGCCAAAAAGTGAAATTAACTTGAGTACTCTATATAGGATATCATTCCTAATTCATCTCACCATCTCATTATTGTCTCATCCTATCATTCCATTTCAAGAGAGATTATTATTCTTCAAGAGAATATTCAAGTTTAAGGAGCAACAAGCTGCAAAAAAACATATTCAATTATTGTTTCATGATGGATTTTGTGATGATTTATCATGTTATTGTATCAACAAATAGAGGACTTATCTTGAGAGAATTACATCATCAATATCATTAAGCTTGAGGTAATATTGTTTTAGCTCAAAATATTACTTCATATTTCTATTTCTTTACTAATCATCATTGTTGTAGGGTTAATTCCAACCTAATGTTTGATTGGGCAAAGCCCCTATAGATCCCAACACCATTTTCCTCTTCTTTTGTTTATTTGTAGGCTCATAAATATGTTTTAGGTTCAAATTGAAGATACTGGAGCATGATGCAAGCAAAGACAAAACCAAGTAAAATTAATTAGAAAAGAGGTGCACTATGAAAATTAGTGTCTGTGAGGTAGGAAATAGCCATAGGCATCAAATCATGATAGTTAGGGAACCACAAACCTAACAATGCAGTGAAAAAATGAAATGGTGGGGCTTCTTGCCTGTAGTGCCTACAACCTAGGTTCAAACCTCATGGGTTCGTCTCTACTGTGTTAACAATGGAGCATGCTTTACTAGGGGGAGAAATGGTGGGGTTTCTTGCCTGTAGAGCCTACATCCCTGGTTCAAACCATAAAGTTTTAGGCGTTAACCCCATAGTGAAATGATAGTTGCAATCCGCATTGATGCGATAGGTCGTGTGTTTGATTCCTTACAGGTCATCCTTCGTTCAGGCATGTGCACGATTGTTGGTGGTTGGTGCTAGCGGTGGTGATGGTCAAATGGCTTGACCATCGTTGGTTGCGTTAGTGTTTATACCAAATGCTTGGTGGCTCTTCGGTAGGCGTCGACTGTTCTGGCATGGTGGCACTCAGTTTGAACATGGTGATTGTGGATAGGGGTGTTAATATCCTAACTTTCTTTGACGACCCAACCCGTTAGCGGAGACCATGGTGGAGCGAAGATACGTGGAGTGATAAGGAGGGGAGGCATAAGGAATGTTGGTGTGGAGAGATAAGGAGTGAAAGATATAAGGAGTTGGAATGGAGTGATAAGGTGTGGGAGATATAAGGAGATGGAATGGAGTGATAAGGTGATGAAAGGACTAATGCATAGAGGTGTTTATACCTCATATATGAATTCGGGGATGAGGCCCCCCTATTTGTGGCCTCACCTGGTGATTGGACCAGGATAAAAATCATGTCACCGATAAAAAAACAAAACAATGCAATGAAAATAAAGGCCCATCACACTAAATAGAAGAATTCAAAACAGTTTGTAAATTAAAAATGCAGACCAACAAAAGCATCTCCTTTGATTGGCCTCCATTTTTTTTTCTCTCTCCTTCAAATTTGTGGATGCCACCTACAAATGCAAGTTGGATTGCAAGAAGATGTATTTGAAAGTGACAACATAAGGATTCTCAACACATGGTTTAAAATGATGAAGAAAAGAGGTCGACTTATAGAAAATTTGATAAATTGATCAAATTAGAATGAGAAAGTTGCAAGAAGAAATTTCATTTGAAATTGGAAAATTTGATTTGAAAGAGGCATGATTATGACATTTTATGACACATTTCTATGTCTAAATTATGGAAAATTTCCATGCAAATTTTTATGACAAGTTTCTGTGTCAAGAATATGACATATTGCTATGGAAAGAGTATGACAAAATTGCCATGTCAATTTATGACAAATTGAGACTGAAATTAGCTTCCAAACTATGACAAATGTAAGCATGAAAAGTGGAGCCCAAAATTGATGGAGAAATTAGTGGGAAATGTTAGGAGGAAATTAGGCGGAAAAAGGAAATTTAAAAATTAGGAAATTAGATGACACTCATTAATAAATTTCATTCATTAATTAGCTCACAAAATAAAAATGAAGAATGAGTCAATTAAATAAAATATTTAATTGTGACACAAGACATAGGGTAAATGAATAAATTCATTTATCCTAAGAGAAATATTAATAAAGGATTAATAATTAAAGAATTATTTAACCCTATGATGATGCCATGAAACAATTAACATGACCATGATAAGGATTTAATAATTGAATTGACTGATTGAAATCAATGCTCTTGAGATCGATCATAATGATTGAAATAACAAGGACAATTGACAAAGATAGATGATTAATGGAAAACTTATTGATGATGATTGATAGTGATTGATGACACAACATTGAGAATTGATTGGAATTGATTGAGGTGGATGCTAATAAAAAAATTTTAGGGTTAAAATGATGATTAAATGACATTGATAACTAACCATGATCATGAAATGACAATTAAGATTGACATCAATAATACCCAAATTAAAACAATTGAATAGGACCAACTAGGAAGAGTAAGCTGAGGAATAATAAAATGTTGACAAAAGATAAAGACCAAATGTGCAACATTGAAGAAGTGTTAGTAAAATGGGAAAACCCTAAAAATAAGATCACACGGATATGTTAAAGTATGAAACTGCAAGCGCTGACCATTTTTAGATGCTTACAGTGTCTTTGTCCAACTAGACTATGGAAACTTGCACCATAGTCCAAATATTTCAACCTTAGATTTGATCAAAAGGTGGCTTGGAGGCTCCTAAAACCAATTGGATTCCTATAAAATAGTTGAAGACCTGTCAAGACTAGGGTGCCTAGCTACAATGTCCAATTAGTTTTGGGCTCATATTTTTGTGACAAGTTCCTCTCTTCATCCCCTTTTTAGTTTTATACATGTTAGTTGATTTTCGGATTTACATTTTTATTTTTATGTTGTTTAATATCAATATTGTATCACTTAGACTAGTTGTTTGTAGATCCCATGTAATCAATCAAATTGAAAGATAGAGCAATTGCTAGAACATAATGTTATTAGGGGTCACATCCTAATAACATGTATATACAATGTTCTAATATAAGGTTATAATATGGTTTATAAGCATATCCCATTTGAAATAATTATGATCTAATAAATATCAGATTATTAATTATTTATGAATGAGGTTTTTTGAAAAGGTGTGACTAGTGAAACCACACTTCTTCCTATATTTGGGGAGGTTCTCTCTCTGGTGTGAATTTGGAGATTTATAGTGAGCTATATCACTATGCACAAGAGGTATTATTGGGCATGTGGAAGTATTGGAGGAGTATCCCCATGTTCAAGTCTATTTTGTGATAGACTATATTTGTAAGTGTTTTAATAAAACGATGCTTTATGGAGTTTTTTACTTGAAATAGTTTTCCCCATGTATATGTTGTGTAATGTGTACATTTATGCATGTATGATTTTCATTTCATTTATTTTATGATCTTTTTTATAATGATTAATATCCTAATATCTTAATTTCTAACTTGGTATCAAAGCAGGGTAGGCTTTACTAATCTTTTTATAGGTTACACTAGAATGTAGTGCAAGAACATTTGAGCTATGTATCTAATGTGCCTTCTCTATTGTTTTTAAAATTAATTTATCAAGGCCAAGTAAGCAAATTCTAACTATTCCTTTTCATGGATGATATTTTCAAGAATATTTCACTTAAAAAAAAATATTTGTAATGCATAGGATTGTGATTCACAACTATTTGACTATTAGGTAATTATAATGTTTAAGTATTGAATTTCATAATCTAATTAACTCAAATTTTTCCATTATAAGAGAAGTACATTGTCATAATACCTAAGTTTTAATGCCAATTCTATAGCAAAGTTGTGCTTCTCTTACTAGGTCAAGTCCTTCAGAAAATTGGATTTTGTGTCCTTTTAGAAGCATATGTGAGACTTGCCATCATCAAATAAGTTTTCATTTTTTGTTTGATATTAGATTTAAAAACTTGGGGTTGTTTGTTACACCTTTTCAATCAACTTTATGAAATCTTTATTAAATTCCATGTCTTTATAAAAATTTAAAAAATTAAATTGATTGAAGGAAAAAGTAATTCATGACTCTTAAGATGAGAGGATTCAATCAAACACCTTTTTTTTTTTTTTTCTTTTTACTTGAAATTTTAATAATCTTTTATATAAGAAGATAGCATTCATTATTATAAAAGTGCATAAATTAAAAGATGAATATATTTTCAAATTCATGAATGTCAACTCATCTATATCAAATTTATCTATAAATATTAACTTAGAATTCTAGCAAGATTATTAAATCTTAACCATTTTTTAATAAATCTTTAATGCATTAAGTCTTCATAAAAGACAATCCCATTGTAGATAGAGCATGACGTTTGGGCCATTTTTTTGAGCAACCAACGAAAAGATTCTCAGCCATTTTAATTTATAATCATTTTGGAATTATGAGAAAAGAAACGAAGTTGCCCATATCGTCGATCACTTGAGGACACGTTATATCGAATTCATACAATATGTACAGGCGTGATTATAGGCAGTCTGTCATGTACTCTACGGTGTGCTTAGAGTTTGAAGCTCAACTAGCTTGGAATGTCTCTGTGTAAATCTATTATATGATCAAGACCTCCAAAAGCATTATAATTTGGTCTCCTAAAATGGGTGCTCAGATTCTCCATTATGAGGTATGTAATCATTGATTCCATAGCTAGATCTTTTCCAAGTGTAAGGTATGTTAGTGATAATGGGTCAATGGTATTCTTCACTTTCCAATGCCTTGGATCAAAACTATTAACTTCATGGGCTTCGTCATAGATTCTTCATCCAACTCAAATCATCTTGCTCATAGATCTCTCATAGATCTCTCATCATCTAGTCAAATTGTAGTTCTTAAATTATGGATATTCCTTCTTTTTTCAATCATGATATTATTTACATCTATAATTTTTCTTAGCTAATTATCTCCCATGTTTTTAAATTTGAAATATGTAACCTTTTTTATTTGTGTGTAGGTGAGTTTCAATACTTCTTCCTAGATATATCAATCATACTGATGTTCTCAATTGATATTGACTTTCAAATATCAACCTCATTATGATTCTTGAGCCTAGATCATTTGTTAAAATATTTATTATTGTGATTTGTGTATATACTTTTTCTTTTTTAGATTTTCTATTTCATTTAAGTCAAGATCTCTTAAAAGAGAATTTTCTATAGGATTACCTTTTTTGTGGGGGTTCTCTTTCATAATTTAATTTGATGGATTTAATACATTCATTTTATTTGAATGTATTTAACTTAATGTTGTATAGAATATATATATATTTTTTATCTCATCTTATTGAAAAATTATAAAAATCTATTTAAGGAATACTAAGGTTTAAGGATATTTTAATGAGAATTTATCATAAAAGGTAATCCATTAGAATTATCTTGTTTGGGCCTCATGCATACAACTATATATGAACATTTAATATGTATCAACTTTGATTAAATATGATGCACCTTTTTGGTACCTCAAGCTACAAGTAGCCTTCAAATATTAAGAGTTGTGTCATGTTTGATTTTTAAAGAAGTTAACCATGAATTTTCCTATTATTCGACATGCGAGTGTCATTAATTCATAAGTCCATGTGTATGCAAGCAATCTATCCCTATAGAAACATTACACACAAACTTGCACACTTGACATACATGTAAACAATCTTATCATTAAAAATGGTCAATGTAAGAAAATCTCATTGTCTATGATTAATGTAAGATTATTTTTTATTTTCAATCATGATATTGAAGGTACATTGCATTAAATGATATGATATATGTTTGATAAGAAAATTCATTAATATTAAACTGTCACAATGATAAATAGGAAAGCATCTATCTATCCATAAATGTAAGATAAAATATTTATTTATGGAATGTACATGCTAGTATATTTTCATAAGTAAATTCAAAAATTGATAAATTTCTCATTAGAATTGTTTGGAGATCAAAGAGATTTGTTGTTCTATTTTTGTATTTGATCTATTCTTTAAAATTATTCTATTATGAAAAATAAAACACCTTATATTGATCTTATAATGGGTGGCTATTGCCCTTATAAACTGTCCAGGGAGCAAACCAAACCTAGAAAGGATAGCTCACCCGTTGGTTAATTTTTTTTTCATGGATTATTATTATATACAATAATATGTCTACATCTCTAACTATTCATATTTATGCTCATGAAAATACGTCTTGATCTCCTTGCTACTAATCATTAGATTATATTGTAGATTTATGAGGAATATTATATGATCTTTGAGAATGACAATTCATAATATTATGTTTTTTCTTTGCACTATGATTCAAGTTTAATTGATTAATATGTTACCAACTATATTTTTTCTTGTATGGTCAGATTATGCCTTCAAAACATATGGTACAGGTGCTATTACATGGATGGTGTAATACCTTAATAAAAAGGCTATCTTTTAATGTGTCTTTGAATCAAAAGGGTGAAATATGGAAGTCACTCTTGAAGAATAAATATGTCTTTGAAGATTTATGGAAGAGTTCCATTTTGATACATGTTAAAGTACCATCTTACTTAAAAACATTTTACTCTTTCCATATAATATCATTTCTAAAGATCAAAATGAACATTAAAGATCATGGGCACCTCACTCAACTGAAATTATTCCATAATAAAGGCACTTTGAAGATCATGGGCACCTCACTAAAGTGAAATCATTCCATAATAAAGACACTTTGAAGATCATGGGCACATGCTATATATTGAAATTTTAGCCATCACTTTGAAATCCTCTGTGCGGTGATTGGTTTTAGGTGTTGCCATTAAGGGGGAGTGTACATGACACCACCTAGTGGTTAAATCCTAGATGTAAGACCTAATAGGCATAAGACCTTTAGGCATTGTATGCTCCACATTCAAATAATGCTTGGCCTTAGGTGATGCCATTGAGGGGGAGTGTGCATGTCAATGACACCACCTAGTGGCTAAATCCTATTTTTAAATCCTACGAGTAGACATATGTAATGTCCCCTTCTCAGTAAGGAGTAATCATGATTGGTCCATTGGCCTATTTTGGAGACCTGTAGGCTGATTGGAATGATGAATTAAGGTTTCCTATTTTCTAGGAGGATTCTTCATAGTTTTCAGGGATGTTCTGGTTGGAGTTTGGCATAAGAAATTGAGGATTCCTTCTGGGTTTTTTGAGAGCTTCACGGTGGTCTAACATGCATTCTATTCTAGAGTGATTTTCAAACTTACTATTTTTAGTAAGTTGGTGGCAGCTGACTGGATTTTGAGGTTTTTCTAGGTTTTTCGAGCTCTCTCATAGTGTTCAACAAGCATGTCTTTCAGAGATGTTTTCATGACTTACTATTTTTAGTAAGTATCAATTCAGGCAAAATTATTTGTGGTAGTCTTGAGGAGAGTTTCAATCCAGTCCAGAATTATAACTTCTGCACTCTAGTTCATATGGTTGATTTGGCAACAATCAATGGGTAATTTATAATTGTTTGATTAATTTTAATTACTTATTCTAAAGTTTAATATTTAATTGTTTTTATTGATTATTTTGGAGGAATCACTTAGGAAGGAGAATATTATATTATTTATCCTAAGTCACAAGTTTATTTCCCTAAGTTATGGCGTCAAAAATGAATAATTTTTATGCCTTGTAATATCAATGTTATAACATGGCGATTTTCCTTGGGAAAAGTACGACTAGGAAGATGGGAAAGTGGATGCCATACTTGGTGAGTGACATGAAATGAAATAAAGTGGATTTTAAATGAATTTGGGCACCATTTGCATTTGAATTTCAAATGGAAAATTTATAAATACAAGGGATGGGCTCCTCATTTAGTTATCTTGAAGAAATCATATTGTTATGCTGCTGGAATGGTGAGTGAACTTGAGCTCCGAAGTTGTGGCTCCCTAGTTTAGTCAGTTTTGTACTTAAGACATAGTACCTAGCTGAGTGTTGGATTGTTGGTGAAGTTTTCAATGTACATTTTTAGATTTTGAGTGTGATGTGGTTTTTAGTGTGTGGTGTGGATTTCAGTGTTGCTGGTTTTTGGTGTGGTTGAAGAGAAGAGCTGATCGTATCTCCCTGCCTATCCAATCAATCATTTTGGGTATTAGTTCGTTGGAAGCGTGTTTGGAGGGAAATCCTTCTCCTACTTTGGCGTCACTTTTGGTGTGCTTTTTGATTTTTGGTTGCAAATAATTTTTTTGCTACTGGTCATACCATTCCTGGGCTGCCTTGGGTTGCATGCTAAATGTTTGTGGTGTTCGCGGTGCAGGTTTGGGGTTCCTGTTGCATCGCTTGAGTTATAGATTTCATTTGTTTATGTTTTTGTGTCATTCTGAGTTGTTTTGGGTGAGTTATGAGTATATTAGTGAATTTGGTAGTGGTTGTTTTTTGTGTGTTATGCAGACAACAAATTGTATTTTTTAGTTTAGTGATCAGTGGCGTGTTATTTCTATGTCAGTGGGTTTGAGTTTTTTAATTGTGATAAGTTTGGAGATATTCGACAGTATTGGACAACATAATCTCTCTTTCCTCTGCATTGCATCTCTTGTTTGTAAGGCTAGATAGTAGTACTAATAACCATTTATGGATTGTAAAGCAAATCCCAACTGAAAAGTGGAAGAGGATGGTTTGCCACCTACATTTGATCTTTGTAATTCTATGCTCCCACTGAATAAGTGGTCGAGTGATATTTTGTTTGTAATGGTCCTCCCGCTGCATAAGCGGTTGAGTTTACTTTGTTGTAAGTGTTTAGTCCTCCCACTGAAATATTGGGGTTGAGTGATTCGTGCTTGAGTGTGTTTTTTTTACTTGGTTGGTTTACCACCAAGTTTCCTTTTTTTACCCACTAGAAAGCGGAAGGGGCTAGCTTACCGCTTGTTATTGCAATAAGCATTTTTTAGAAGTTTGCATCTAATGATCCCCTGCTACCGTATGCTCCCACCCTCCCAGCTTGGGCTCTCGGTGATTGAAAGGTGTAGGGTTCCTTTTAGCTAGTTTAGATTTCATTATTCTAACCCTAACAGGTGTTGGTGTGTTTGCAAAATTGTTAAAAATAAAAAAAATTGTTTGGGATATTACAGTGGTATCGGAGCCACTCTTCTTGTCAGCCTGTGTGATAGAAGGGTTCCATGAGTGATAGAGATATAAGATACTACAATTAGGAACATAGAAGGCAACAGTTTGAGATACTATCAGTGCTAGTAGAGGAAACATTTTTAGAAGTTTTGAGAAATAGAGACTAGGAAGTTGATTCAACAGATTCAGTAGATTCAATGGGAGAAAGAATATTTGGTCAGAATGATGCAATTGTGGCTATGGAGAGAGTTGAGAAATTTTTTGATACTATGATGGACATGATGTCCTAGATGTTAGCCACTTTTAATCAGAATGCTGGAGGAGGTCGAAGTCAAAATCAGAATCATAATACCAATGGAAATAATGCCAACACTTCCAATGATTCTGGTGGTAATGGGAATGACAACAACCATAGTAGAAACAATGGTGGAATGCCTGTTGGATTGGTGACAAGACATTTGCAACCAGTTTTCCTTCCAAGGGAAGCACCGCCTCCTGAAGTAGAAGTCCTTGTGGTTGATGAGATTTGAGATAGTTTCATGCAGTATGCATCACTTCCCCAAGAGATCCGAAATGTCTTGTCTCTTGACCAGTTCATGAATCAAAAGAAGATGAGGGAAGGAAGATATGATAATCAATAATTCACTCCAAGAGACTATCAACAAGCTCTTGGGAAGGTTACTCTAGCACATTTTGATGGAATCAGTAAGAGTACAACTAGAGCATGGGTGCAAAAGTTGGACAATTATTTGTCCTTGAGGCCTATGCTCGAAGAAGAAGCCATCAAGTTCACTACATTGCATTTGGATGGTGTTTCTCACGAATGGTGGTACCATGGGTTGGTCACCCTTGGTCACAGCTTGATCACCACCTATGCCGAATTCACAAACTAGTTGATTGAGAGGTTTGATTCAAAGGATCCGGAGGTGAAGTTCAGAGAGCTTGCTCAACTCAAACAACAAGACTCCTTGGACAATTACATAATTGAGCTCCAAAATCTCTCAGTTATGTTCAGTAGCATTTCAGAGAAGAGGCTAGTTGTTATATTCATAGAAGGTCTTGAAGGGCCCTTGAAAGGATGGGTCAAAGCATTCGGTCCACCTACCTTGGTGGAGGCCATCAAGAAATCTAGGAGTATGGAGTTGGTTGCCCCAAGGAGTAAATTTCAGTCCAAGCCTTTTTCTTTTTGAAAGGATAAGAAGAATTTTTCAAATCAGACAAAGATGTTTCTTTCTCAGATAGACGATGAGCTCTAGCAAGAACTCCAGAGGAAGAATCTTTGCTACTCTTGCAAAGAACCTTGGGCCCCAGGACATAAATGTCATTGGAAGGGTAATTTATATCACATGGAGTCGTATACAGCTGATGGATCAGATTATGAAATATCCTAATAGCAGACTGAAAATGAGGACAATGAGTATGAAGAGGCTTCTGAAGGGCCTAAAAGTGAACTAGAAGATAGAGAAGTGGTTGCTCAACTCTCAAGCATTCACAAAAATGAGTCCTTTAGAGTTTAGGGAGTGAAGGGAAAACATTGTGTCAGTGCTCTCATTGACACATGAGTGACTCATAACTTCATTGATGAGAGGAATGTTGCAAAGAGGGGGCTAGTGGCTGAGGAAGTAGAAGTCTTCAAAGTCATGTTAGCTGATGGATCCACTATATCATGTAACCGAATGGTTTCTAAAAGGTCTCTAAAGTTGGAAAATCATCAAATTAGAGATGAATTCTGTGTGGTTAGCATTAGAGGGACTGATGATGTAGTTCTTGGGATTCAGTGGCTAAGATCTCTTGGTGAGATCACATTAAATCTGCAAACCATGGAGCTGAAATTCATGTCTAATGGGAAGGTCAGTAGTATTGAGAGGAATGTCCAATGATGGTCTTAGATTTGTATGATTGAAGAGGATGGAGAGGTTGATTCGTCATGACCAAGTGGAGTGGGAAGCATAGTGTTTAGTGATGCCATCAAGTACACTTGAGGAAAAAAGGAGCTACTCCGCAAGACATCCAAGCTCTAATCACCAAAATAAGTAATTTTTTTGAGAATCGACCCCCTGGTAGGTCTCCTGAGCGTGGCATAAAGAACATAATTGACCTTGAAGAAGGAGCTAAGCCTGTCATGACTACTCCTTACCAGTACCCTAAGAAGCAGAAGGATGAGGTTGAAAAGGCCATTAAGGAGCTGTTGGACATGCGTTACATTAGGCCAAGGAAGAGCCCTTTTTCTTCAGCTATTGTATTGGTGAAAAAGAAGGATGGGACCATGCGTATGTGCGTGGATTATTGAGCACTAAATCATAAAACCATCAAGAGTTGGTACCCTATTCCGAGGATTGATGAGCTACGTGTTGTAGTGTTCTTCTCCAAAATTGATCTCAAATTGGGCTACCATCAAATCATGATGAGAGAATCAAATGTTGAGAAGACCCCATTCGGATGCCAGTTTGGGCATTTTGAATTCGTAGTCATGTCCTTTGGCTTGACTAACACTTCTGCCACATTCCAATCTTGCATGAACAAGATCTTTCAGAAGCAGTTGAGAAAGTTTGTACTCATATTTTTTAATGATATCCTCATCTTCAACAAGTCTTGGAAGGAGCACTTGCAAGACTTAGATGAAGTGCCGAGTATACTGGAGTCTGAATCCCTATTTGTCGAGTCCAAATGCAAATTTGGAATGAGAGAGCTACTCTATCTTGGTCATATCATCAGTGCAGAAGGTGTGAAGGTGGATCCTGAAAAGATTAGAGCTATCATTGATTGGCCACCACATGAGAACATAACACACTTGAAGGGATTCTTGGGTCTATATGGTTTTTACAGAAGGTTTGTGAAGGGATACTCTCAGTTAGCTACCCCCCTCATAGATCTCACTAGGAAAGGAGCTTTTGAGTGGTCAGAAAATGCACAAACAATGTTTGGTCGGTTCAAGGAGATTATGAGTTCATGCCCTGTTTTGGCCTTACCAGATTTCACCAAGCCTTTGAAACTATAGTGTGATGCATCAAGAGAAGGTGTTGTTGTGGTCCTTATGTGAGACAATCATTCTATTATTTTTTAAAGTCTACAGAAAATTGAGAGGAGCAGAAAGATTATATTCTATATATGATAAAGAGATTCTTGCCATAATGCATGCTCTTGCAAAGTTATGGCATTACCTTGTGAGGAGTAAGTTTGTTGTTAAGACCGATCACAACAGTCTTAAGAACTTCATGTATCAAAGGGACTTGAATGAGAGACAACAGAAATAAGTGAGTAAGATACAGGCTTACGACTTTGACATTGAGTATGTCAAAGGTAGGAATAATATTGTGGCTGATGATCTATCTAGAAGACCCCACTTGAGCTCTTTGTGTGAGCTTATTATGGATTGGAGAGAGTTGTTTATTGTTCGTTATGCCAAAAATTGGTTTGCAACCACCATTATTGAGGGCAATTTTCATGATGAAAAGTACAAATTGGTTTAGGGGATAATCTTATACAAGGGAAGGATCTTCATTGTGGCGAAATCTAAGCTTAAGGAGAAGATTTTGCAGACCTTCCATGACATTCCCCTTGTTGGTCACCAAGGTTATTTCAAGACTTACAGGTAGATCTGAGAAAGATTTTCTTGGAAGGGGTTGAAAAATGATGTCTTGAGATACATTAAGGACTGTCATACATGTCAAAAGAATAAAGATGAGAACACTCTACTAGCTGGTTTGTTACAATCTTTGCCCATTCCTAGTTAGAAATGGGAAAGTATATCCATGGACTTCATCACTAGGTTGCCACGGGCTCAAGGGAAGGATTGTATATATGTTGTGGTGGATAGATTGACTAAGTTTGCCCACTTTTTTGCCATCACCAACTCATTTACAATAGTTCAAGTTGTTGATGTGTTCTCTCGAGAGGCGTTTAGGTTTCATGGATTGCTGAAGAATATAGTAAGTGATAGGGACAACAAGTTCCTAAGTACCTTTTGGCAGGAAATCTTCAAATTATGTGGTACTGTGCTCACTCCAAGCACAAGCTATCACCCTCAAATTGATGGGTAGACCAAGATAGTGAATAAGTGGTTGGAAGGCTATCTCAGAAACTATGTTTTAGAGTAGCAGAATGCATGGGTGAGATGGCTTCACCTAGGAGAGTATCGTTACAACTTCATATCACATGTCCATTAGAATGTCACCATTCATGGCATTATATGGTTATGAAGCTCCTAGATTCATTGATTTGATATTTGGTTATAGCAGAACCCCTAAGGAAAAGGATATGATGCAACAGAGCCAAGACATTTGGAGGTCTTTGAGGGACAATCGCCAACATGCACAAAATCAACAGAAGTTGTATGCTGATCAACAACGGCTTGAGCGCACCTTTGAGGTGGGCAACATGGTTTAGTTGAGGCTCCAGCCTTACAAAGAATCTACTCTCAAGAAGAGTGGGGTTGAGAAATTGAAGCCATGTTTCTACGGGCCTTTCAGAGTCAACAAGAGAATTGGGGAAGTGGGTTATGATTTGGAACTTCCGGCGAGCAATAGAATTCACAATGTATTTCATGTGTCTTGCCTTAAGAAGGCTCTTGGATATAATGTTGTAGCTTCAATAGAGTTGCCTCCACTAGATGAGGAGGAAGAGTTGGTTTTGGTTCCTGAAGCTATCATTGACTTCAGGAAGCGTTCTTTGAGGAAAAGGGTGATCAAGGAGTACTTGATCAAATTGAAGAAACTTACTAGTTGAGGATGCCACTTGGGAGAATGAGGAGATTCTGCAGCATCCAGGCTTGCGATTTCTTGAGGGCAAGAAATCTTGGAGAGGGTGGATTGTAATGTCCCCTTCTCAGTAAGGAGTAATTAGTGGTCTACTGGCCTATTTCAAAGACTCATAGGCTGATTGGAATGAGGAATTAGGGTTTCCTATTTTCTAGGAGGATTCTTTGTAGTTTTCAGGGATGTTCTGATTGGATTTTGGCATGACGAATTATGGATTCCTTTTGGGTTTTTCAAGAGCTTCATGGTGGTCTAACATTCATTTTGTTCCAGAGTGATTTTAGAACTTACTATTTTTAGGAAGTTGGTGGCAGCTGACTTGATTTTGAGGTTTTTCTGGGTTTTTCGAGCTCTCTCACAAGGTTCGAAGAGCATGTCTTTTGGAGATGTTTTCATCACTTACTATTTTTAGTAGGTATCAGTTCAGGTAGAATTATTTGTGGCAGTCTTGAGTAGAGTTTCAATCCAGTCCAGAATTAGTAACTTCGTACTCCAGTTCATATGGTTGATTTGGCAGCAATCAGTGGGCGATTTATAATTGTTTAATTAATAATTATTACTTTATTTAAAAGTTTAATATTTAATTATTTTTTCTGATTATTTTGGAGGAATGACTTAGGAAGGAGAATATTATATTATTTATCCGAAGTCACAAGTTTATTTCCCTAAGTTATGGCATCAAAAATGAATAATTTTTATGCCTTGTAATGTCAATGTTATAACATGGCGATTTTCCTTGGGAAAAGTACGACTAGGAAGATGCGAAAGTGGGTGCCATACTTGGTGAGAACAAACAATAGGCCCAACTACAAACACTTGGGAGAGTTGGATACAATGAGTTGGGATAGTTAGAAATTAGGATCTTAGGATACTAATAATTATAAACAAGATCATAAAATAAATGATTTGAAAATAATACATGCATAAATGTACACATTACACAAGATATACATGGGGAAAACCCTTACGAGTAAAAAATGAGATTCACTAGCCTTAATAGAATGGATATGCATGTTTGTAAGTGATTTCATAATACTGTAATGTGGTGAAAATGATATTCACTATCCTAAACATGCAAACTAGGAATCAAACCCAAACCCATCAATTACATTGGAGAACAAACAATAGGCCCAACTACAAACACTTGGGAGAGTTGGATACTTGATGAGTTGGGATAGTTAGAAATTAGGATCTTAGGATACTAATCATTATAAACAAGATCATAAAATAAATGAAATGAAAATCATACATGCATAAATGTACACATTACACAAGATATACATGGGGAAAACCCTTTCGGGCAAAAAAACCCATGAAGCATCATTTTATTAAAACACTTTCAAATATAGTCTACCATAAAATAGAATTGAACTCGGGGATACTCCTCCAATACTTCCACATGGCCAATAATACCTCTTGTGCATAGTGATGTAACTCACTATAAACCTCCAAACTCACACCACTCTCAAATGAAATATACCCTCCTTAAATATAGGAGGAAGGGTGGCTTCACTAGTCACACATTTTCACTAACCCCCATTCATAAATGATTAATAATCTAATATTTACTAGATTAGAATTATTTCAAATGGGATATGCTTATAAAGCATATAATATATAAGGTTTAATAACCTTATATTAGAACATTATATATAAATGTTATTAGGATGTGACCCCTAATAACATTATGTTCTAATGCCCCCCTTAATGTTAATAGGGGATCACATGTCAATTTCCATAAAAGAAAAAATGAAGCACCTCAGTAACCCAGGTCTTCTTTGACATTGATAAACAAGCACACAAATATATGCCAACATGAAGATCATGCATTCTGAACTACATGAAAGTCATCTTATCATAATTTATAATCCTAGTGTTTTTATAAATGATGCTACAAGGTCTTAAAAATTATATTGGATCCGCGGTCTCCTCAAATTAGCCTCTCCCCAAGTTTATTACATAGTTCCCATAGGACTTAATACAATGTTTTTACGAGTGTAATATTTACAAGGAGAGAATTTACAATATGACCATAGGACTTAAGCACAAATGTGCCTCTAGGACTTACTAATGCCTACCTGCAGTATTTAAAACATAAAAGGACTTACATATGCCTATCTATTGGCTTAAAGGACTTACTAATCCCTATATAGGTCTTATTTCATACCTATTAGGACATATGTTGTAATATCCCCAACAACTTTTTTTTATTTTTAACAATTTTGCAAACACACCAACACCTGTTAGGGTTAGAATAATGAAATCTAAACCAACTGAAATGAACCCTACACCTTTTGATCACCGAGAGCCCAAGATGGGAGGGTGAGACCATACAGTAGCAGGGGATTGTTAGATGCAAACTTCTGAAAATGCTTATTACAATAACGAGCGACAAGCCAACCCCTTCCACTTTCTAGCAGGTAAAACAAGGAAACTTGACATTAAACCAACCAAGTAAACAAAACACACTCAAGCATGAATCACTCAATTGCAATATTTTAGCGGGAGGACTGAACACTTACAACAAAGCTCAACTCAACTACTAATGCAGTGGGAGGACCATTACAAACAAAATATCACTCTACTACTTATGCAGCGGGAGGACCATTACAAACAAAATATGACTCAATCGCTAATTCAATGAGAGGAAAAAATTACAAAGATGAAATGTAAGCAGCAAGCTAGCCTCTTCCACTTTTAACTAGGGATTTGCTTTACAATCTAGAAATAGTTGTTAGTACTACTATCCAACCTTACATATAAGAGATGCAATGCATAGGAAAGAGAGATTATGTTGCCCAATCCTGATGAATATCTCCACACTTATCGCAATTAACAAACTCAAACCCACCCACATAGATATAACACACCAGTGATCACTAAACTGAAAATACAATTTGTTGTCTGCATAACATGCAGAAAACAACCACTACCAAATTCACTATTATACTCACAACTCACCCAAAACAACTCAGAATGACACAAAAACATAAATAATATAACTGAGTCGATGCAACAAGAACCTAACTTGCACCATGAACACCACAAACAACTGACACGCAAGCCAAGGCAACCCGAGAATGGTACAGCCAACAACAAAAAAATGATTGCAACCAAAAATCCTTTATAATATGTACATCTATGCACATATGATTTTCATTTCATTTATTTTATGATCTTGTTTATAATGATTAGTATCCTAAGATCCTAATTTCTAACTATCCCAACTCATTGTATCCAACTCTCCCAAGTGTTTGTAGTTGGGCCTATTGTTTGTTCTCCTATGTAATTGATGGGTTTGGGTTTGATTCCTAGTTTGCATGTTTAGGCTAGTGAATCTCATTTTCACCACATTACAGTATTATGAAATCACTTACAAACATGCATATCCATTCTATCGATTCTCATTTTTTACTCGTAAGGGTTTTCCCCATGTATATCTTGTGTAATGTGTACATTTATGCACGTATTATTTTCAAATCATTTATTTTATGATCTTGTTTATAATGATTAGTATCCTAAGATCCTAATTTCTAACTATCCCAACTCATTGTATCCAACTCTCCCAAGTGTTTGTAGTTGGGCCTATTGTTTGTTCTCCAATGTAATTGATGGGTTTGGGCTTGATTCCTAGTTTGCATGTTTAGGCTAGTGAATCTCA
This sequence comes from Cryptomeria japonica, assembly GCF_030272615.1. Taxonomy (NCBI): domain Eukaryota; kingdom Viridiplantae; phylum Streptophyta; class Pinopsida; order Cupressales; family Cupressaceae; genus Cryptomeria; species Cryptomeria japonica. Next base: position 329,417,596 of record NC_081407.1, read on the forward strand.
TTTTCACCACATTACAGTATTATGAAATCACTTACAAACATGCATATCCATTCTATTAAGGCATGAAAAATTATTCTTTTTTATCTACATCAATGAAGTTTCTAGTTTGGTGTGCTAGGACATCAAGAAAATCTCTTAAAAGGTAATAAGAAACCATCAAGAGTCAAGAACCATTCATTTGGGAATTGAGAAGTATTGTAATGATAGAAGGGTAGGTGGCAGATAAGCCTTTTGGTCACATTGGAACAATATTATGAGCTTGTATGTTTGAGGTACTTAGAGGACATGTGTAAAGGTATAGGAAAAAATTGAATTCTTTAAGATGATGAGTACATAGTGGGAAGGAAGGATGCCATAAATTAGAGACCTCAAGAAAAATTAGACAAAGTGCATGGGTACAATTTACCCCAAAAATCTAGACTCTAATGAGAGAAGTGGGTGGGTTTGGGGAATCAAAAGCACATCAAATGGAACAAGGATCATATGAGGGGATGAAAAATTTCCAAGGATCTTGGCGATTCAAGCTCAAAGGAAAGAGAGAATGGGAAAAGATTTTTCATATGAAACTATAGAAGAGCTAGGGAATAGATGCAAAGATTATGAGTTTCCTCAAAATACATTAGGATTTGAAAGGGAACATGGATAAGAGGCTTATCAGGCTAAGATATTGATTTTTGGAGGAATCTGGAATCTTTTACACAAAGTACAAAGGTACCAAAACCTCTAATATTTTGGTGCCTAACGAGAATAAAGATATCAAGGTAAGTGATGACAGGGTTCAAGATGAAGTGACATTTGGGTTTGACATTTTATGAGAACTTGAAAGTCTCTATTGAAGTAGAATAATAAAAAGAAGATGGAGTTTAGGGTGTCATGGTGTAATGTTGGAAAGTAGGTATTCACTAGTTCATCTATGTAAACAAGGAATGAGCCTATTTCATCTTTTGTTATATTAAAGAGGGGAGAAATCAATATATTCAATCCCAAATGTTTGTATGCTAATTGATTTTTGTTTTTCTCTTTATTTGAGTTGAAAATAAGCTATAGAAAGATGTGAATCGAATACAAGATGAAGGGTTAACAATGTGAAATTGACAAGAATCAACATACACAAACAATTTCAGATCTGATACATAGACATGAATACAAATATGGAATTAGGAAGCTGAGAGAAACCTGTATTTCAAATTTGGGTTTGACACTACTTGACACAGGTGTGTGGGGTGAGCTTGTCCTCAAAGTGTTGGATGCAAATAATAGGTACCTTTCTGGGACAAGGATGTTTCTTAGAGCCATTCCATAATTTTTTGCTAGAAAATTGTCAGACATAGGTGTATAGGGCAACCTTGTCCTCTAGGAAAGTTGGACCTAATTGTCTATGTTCGCTCTTCCCGAATTTGTAATTGTGTCTTTAAATCCTGCCACTTGCACATGCAAAAGAGGATAAAGGTGCTGTGGATCAGAGTCTCAATTAACCCTTGAACTGAATTGAAATTGAATTGAAAGTGTTGAACTAAGATGTTGAATATGATACCCTAAGCTTATTGAAGTTGATGACGTCATGCTCTTTGAATGTGATCACAAGTGTTGATGTAATAAGATTGGCAAGACATAAATTAATCAATCATAAGCACTTGCTCCCTATGTTATCATATGTTTTCCTTAACCTTCTAGTATGAGAACTTCCTTCTCAAGGGAAACAATATGGATGCGATTGCTCTTGGTATGCTTCGCATGGATCTTGTATCTCACCCTTGCATAAGGGACATGGTTTTTCTCCTTACCCATATTGTCAGTCCTTTTCTTTGCACCCTTCTCATCAATATTCAACTAATAAACCTAGTAATGAAGAGTTTCATTGGTTGTCTCTTATATGTTAGGACCCAGAGGCAACTGAGAGGGGGGGTGGGTGGTGAATTAGTTGTCTAATAATTGTATCTCAAATACAACTTTAACCAAACTTGAAACTTAATACCTGTAAACCAATCTTAATGCCAGTAAACAGATTAATAGTTAATAATAGTACCAATGAAGCTTAATGTATGAAACCGAAAGAGAAACAATATCCAAAACACATAACACAGAGATTTGTACGTGGAAACCCTGTAAGGGGAAAAACCACGGTGGAAAACCTTACCCATAATCAAATGATACTACTGCAAATAGTATGTGTTTACAAATGGAGTCTGCACATGCGGAAAGGCCAGCTACCTAGAGCTCATTGCTCTATCACAAAATGGGAGTCACACTGACTACAAAATATATGATTAAATCCATTGATAATGTACTGCTCAAAGTGGCATCTTTAATGTTGGATTCAGTACCGATTAAGTTCTGATTGTCTTCTCCAAACCTTCCTTGAACCTTCAAATGATGACTGCGTGAGTAGCTCAGCTTATATTCACATATCTCGAATATCACAACCTTACAATACCTTAATACATACCACCTCTATATGAATCTCGCAATTGAGATCTTACATATATACCAAAACCTAAGACCGAATGTGTAGGTCGGCTCACTAAGAATATTATAATAAAAATCAATTACAACAAGTCAAGATGCGATGTATCATGTCGGCTCAACAACAATATTGATTGATTAAACTGTCTCTATAATGTGTCATGCTGATCTAGAATAGATAGTGCATGCCGGTCCATAACCTAGACCAATTTGCCGGTAACAACAAATATGTCAGCCCGATTATACCAATAACCAAATCTCCAAAACCAAGTGTCCAAATCATGTCTTTGACATAACCAAGTGATCTCTAGATGATAACAAGTTATCCTCAGTGCCGGTGAACAATATAACCTGCCAGTGAACCAAATACTAGTGACTGTGCATAAGTCATTGAACTTGCCGGTGAACATAATCAAAGATCTCCAGCAGGATAAGTGTTGATAAGTGTTGAAATCAATGACAAAACCAAGAAACATATCCATAATACCAACAATCTCCCCCTTTGGCATTGATGGTAACACAAGATGGAAAAACCATCTAAGTGCCAAAGTAGAAATGCCAATAAACCAAAAACCAACAATCTCCAGAATAGATCAATATTAGAAATTAAAATGCAGAGAATAAAAGTCTCTCCCCCATTGAATAATCTCTCCCCAAAGAATAATGTGTTTTTCCATAGATATCTCTCCCCCTTTGACATCAAATGCCAAAGTAATATAAACACTAGATATAACCAGTCATAGAACCAATTTCAAATACCAATTTATCCAACTACTCCCCCTGAGAAGTAGCTCTCCTCCATCAAAGCCGGAAAAAGGTTTCTCTGTAAATTCTGTCATTTTGATGCCAAGCTTCAACTATCTAAGTCTCTATCGGTGAGGGTATAACCCCAAGCTGCTGTCTGAGATATTCAAAAGTTTCCTTAGGTAAAGGCTTAGTAAAAATGTCTACAATCTACTCTTTAGTATTCACATAAACCAATTTCACTTCTTTTGCTTCAACATTCTCTTTCAGAAAATTGTATTTGATAGAAACATGTTTGGTTTTAGAGTGAAATACTAGATTCTTAGATATATCAATTGTTGTTGAATTATCACAATAGATGATTATAGGTTCTTTGCATTTTACCTTTATGCCCTTCAACATTTTCTTAATCCATAATACCTGAGTACAATTAGTTGCTGCTGCAACATATTCTGATTCTACTATTGATAATGATGTACAACTCTGTTTCTTACTCAACCATGAAATCAATCTACTACCAAGAAAGAATGTCCCGCCGGTGGTGCTCTTTCTGTCATCTACATCTCATGCCCAATTAGCATCAGTGTATGCACATAACTCAAAATTTTCATCTTTAGGATACCATAAACCAAGATTTGTTGTGCCTTGTAAATACCGAAAAATCCTTTTCACTACTGCTTCATGATTTTCTCTAGGATTACTCTGAAATATTGAAACAATACATACTGCATTCATTATATTAGGTCTTGTTTGTGTCAAATACAGTAAACCTCCAATTAGGGATTTGTATCTTATCGGATTAATAGGAGCTGAATCATCCTTCAATGATAGTTTATCAGTTGTTGTCATAGGAGTACTTACTAGTTTAGAGTTTTCCATACCAAATTTCTTTAGTAATTCCTCCAAGTACTTTGATTGACATAAGAATATACCTTGATCAGTCTGTGAAATCTGTAATCCTAAAAAGAATTTTATCTCTCCAATCATAGACATTTCAAATTCTTCCTGCATTTTGTTAGAAAAGTCTTTACACAATCTATCTTCTCCTCCAAAAATGGTGTCATCAACAAAAACTTCAATAACCAAAATGTCTTCATTAGTCACTTTGAAATATAAGTTGCTATCGACATTACCTTTAGTGTAACCAAGTTTTATAAGATATTTGTCCAATCTAGCATACCAAGCTCTAGGAGCTTGCTTCAATCCATATAAAGCTTTCCTTAACCTACAAACCATATCTTTATCATTTGTCAATGAAAATCCATTAGGTTGTTCAATGTAAACTTCCTCTTCAAGATCACCATTCAGAAATGCACATTTAACATCCATTTGATAAACTTTATAGTTCTTGTGTGCTGTAAATGCAAGAAATAATCTGACTGCCTCAATTCTAGCTACCAGTGCAAAGGTTTCATTGTAATCAATTCCTTCTTTCTGTGAATATCCCTTACACACTAGTCTTTCTTTGTTTCTGATTACCTTACCATCTTCATTAATCTTATTTCTGAATACCCATTTAGTTCCAATTACATTTTTATTTTTAGGCCGGGGAACCAGTGTCCATGTATTGTTCTTTTCAATTTGTTCTAATTCATCTTCCATAGCCTTAATCCAATGTTTATCTTCACGTGCCTCACTAATAGATGTTGGTTCAATTTGAGAAATTAAACATACCTCTTCATTTTCCATTCTTCCTCTAGTCATAACTCCTTGATACTTATTCACAATTATCTAAATTTCAGAGTGATTCAATCTAACATACCTGGGTGTGTTCACTTGCTGTTGTTCTTCAGTCACTGTGGAATTTTCTGATGATGTTAGTGTGACTGGATCAACATTCTATACTAGTGCATTTTGTATAGGTTCATTTGTGATTATCTCAACTGTCAGTTCAGAATCTATAGACCTTGAATTTCTTCTAAAGTGTTCATCAATCTTCACATTTGCACTTTCAATGATTTTCTACAATCTCTTATTAAAACATCTATATGCTTTGCTTTTAGATGAATACCCAAGAAATATTCCTTCATCACTTCTAGGATCAAATTTGTCAATATACTCATCTCTCCTAATATAACATTTACCTTACAATACCTTAATACATACCACCTCTATATGAATCTCGCAATTGAGATCTTACATATATACCAAAACCTAAGACCAAATGTGTAGGTTGGCTCACTAAGAATATTACAATAAAAATCAATTACAACAAGTCAAGATGCAATGCATCATGTTGGCTAAACAACAATATTGATTGATTAAACTGTCTCCATAACGTGTTGTGTTGATTTGGAATAGATAGTGCATGCTGGTCCATTACTAGACCAATTTGCCGGTAACAACAAATATGTCAGCCCGATTAGACCAATAACCAAGTCTCCAAAACCAAGTGTCCAAATCATGTCTTCGACATAACCAAGTGATCTCTAGATGATAACAACTTATCCTCAGTGTCGTTGAACAATATAACTTGTCGGTGAACCAAATACCGGTGACTGTGCATAAGTCACTGAACTTGTCGGTAAACATAATCAAAGATCTCCAGAAGGATAAGTGTTGACATCAATGACAAAACCAAGCAACATATCCATAATACCAACATTATAATCTTTTCTACTCTTTCTAATCCTATCATTGAAGATAAATGCAAATAATCGAATGAAGAAGTTATTTCTTAATGAGAGCCTATTCTTGAAGATGAGGACCTCTTGACTAATTGGAGTGATCCATTTGAAAATGATCTCCCTCCTAGTAAATTATTTCTAGCTACAATAAAATGATTCATTTTATTGTGTTCACTTTGTATAGATCTTGTAAGGTGTGATGCCATTCCAGCTACCATGTTTGTGAAATAGTGCAACTTTTTATATAATAATTTAATATTTAAGTTCACTGTTCATTCATTCTTATTCAATGAAATGAATTGAGTGATCAATATTCTCTAACAACAAAAAAACAATACTAGACTTTTTTTTTTCTTTTTTCTTACTATTAGCATAATTAATTCTTCCCTTTCTTTATGTTACTGCAGTTTAACTTCCTCTTTATCTCTATAACCTTTAAAAGAACAAACCATTGTTTGGGCATTCCACCTTGCATTCACTTAAACTAATTTTCTCAAGAAAAAGTAAGCTCATGTTTATCTCCATGATCTCCTTAATTTCCTCAAGAAAAAGTAAGCTCTTCTTCATCTCCACGATCTTCTCAACAAGAAGATATTGTTGAGCACTCTATGGCCTCTTCACATTTACAACCTTTTGAATAAAAAACCTTCAATTTTTTTTACACAATCTATTAAATAATTTACAATATTTTCCACTTGAATTGATTATTAAAATTAATGAGAAAAAATAAACTTAAAAATACAATTTTAAATTTGAATTTACAAATTTAAGATTATTTTTAAAATAACAAATAAATAAAACAAAAATCATAAATTATCTCTTAAATATAAATAAAATTAAATAATATTAAAATAAAATTATTTTATACATTAATCATTGGACTTAAAATAATTGACAATCGAATAGACTCTACTAGGGGAAGGGTACTAGTAGCGAACATAGTTCCAATAGTCGACAACTTTTTGTCAACCCACTCCCCATTACTAAATTTTAAAGGAGCCCAAAAAATGATAATGAAAAGTTCATTAATAGATATCACATGTATCAATAGTGGACAATTTTTCACCTTTTTTGACCACTTCTGGCCCATTTGTGCACCACTACTGGGACATGTGTGCATAACTACTTGGGCCTTTGTCCACTACTACTGGGAATTTTGTGCTATCTACTATTAGCGTAAAGGTGATTATGTATTGAACGACACTTTTAAATGACCACATTTTGACCTTAACGAATTCCACAATGTGCATCGTTACTACCCAAAAGCCAGATCCTTGGTTATAAGTAGTTAAGTTGTATACAAAGACAACAACAACAAAAAATTGAAATCTGATGTATAATTTGAGAATTCTAAGTAAGCAAAGTTAGCTATGTCCACTATTGAAAAATTAGATATGTCCACTATTGATTACCTTCCTCTATTTCTTTAATTAAATAATTACTAATTTAAAAAATCATAACTATGAATCTTTACTATTTCCTTCATCAATCATTCGGTGGCCAAATTAAACCAAGATATTTTCTCATGTCTTCATCAAAGGCCACTTTATAGAAGTCTCCAGCTAAGGCAAATGCACGGCAAATGGCCAATCAATGAATGGGGCGGCCTTTTTCCCATTTTCTTTCTCGTCTGCTGCCATTTTTGACCTACGAAACTTCCCAGCTCTTTCCTACGTTGAAGAAATAGCTGCAATGCAATTCCATCGTTTTCAGCAATGACCCACATTGATATTTTGTGATAAAAAGCCAACCTTTATCGTCCTTCATGGATCATTTCATGGAAAAAGCAATCCTGCATCGTTCTTTCTCGTCTGTTAATTTCGGTATAAGTTATTCTAGTTCTAAAACAAACCTTTCATACAGCGTGATAACACCGTGTTAATCAATCGCAGCTGTTTTGAAGCCAGAATAAATGCATTGGTTAATTTCTGACATACATAATGAAAAATTTGAACTTACCAGTAGCTTTCCATGCTGTTGATTTTGGCTTATGAAACTTCCCAACTCTTTCCTACATTGTGGAAACAATGGTGGGTTTTAATTCCATCATTTTCAACCATGGCCTACCTTGACATTTTGTGGAAAAATGCCTTCAATGAACATAAATTACAAAGATAAAAGGCAGATGAGCCCACTGAGTGATCTTGTGTATAGAGAAAGAAGAAGCAACAATTTTTAATACTCTTTCCTCTCTGTATAATTTTCTGAGTGTAGTAATGGGCAAATTTTCTTTTCTTTCATGTAGTTGCTTCTCATCCTCTTCATCTACTCAGGAAGTAATCACTGTTGTTGTGCCTTCCACACAACCTTCTCAACAACAACCACCCAATTCTGGGCATTCTACCCATACATCATCTTCACAACCTTCTCAACCACCAGCAAATCTTGATTTGGAGAATTTTCTACAGAATTTCAACGATATAAATCGGCTTCAGGATCTGATTCAGTTTATTGAAGACCTATTGAAGAAAGTGGTAGGCTATCTACGACATTGTTATGTATAATAGGAATTACTGTTTTTTTATATTTTAAAAGAGCATTTTCTTCTTAACAGTTTTATTCATAACAGATATCAGGATTCTGTTACAGATAACAGTTTTAGTGGTAAGCACTTGGATTCTATTTCTTTGTTGCAATGGAATTGAGATAATGAAGTGTTTGTTTGAAATCTATGTTTAGTGATAGAAAAATGATAGCTTTCAGCAATAACAGTAAATTACAAAGGATCCTGTAGCATCATAAATTGTCACCGGGTTAATTTACACCTCATGTTTGTGCCCCTACTTTAGTGTGTCTCCCTCTCATCTACTATTTGGGTCCATTTAGTGCCTTAACTTCAATTCTGATGCCATGTACACCTACTGTTTGATTTTCTGAAGGGATATCCTTCTCCTAGGGCTAAACCATGGTCCCCAACTAAGGACGATTAGGGTTCTAGTTCTCTGCTCCCCCTTAGTTAGGCCCCATTTTGTAATATGGGTTGGGTCCTATCTCTCTAACAAGAAATGAAATTGGTGGCTCTACATGACCGTTGGAGGCTAGCTGCCTAATCGGTAAATGACCTAGATATCCATATATAAGGACATCAATTAATTCATTTCAATTGAAGTCTTTGTCTCCAAGCAATCAAGCACTCTTGCATCCATGAATCATCCATCATCAAGCATTTTCAGTGGTTTTCAAGACTACATATTCTTCATTCAACCATTGTGGAGAAAAATTACATCATTCATATGCAAGCACGTGTGTGTGATTGGGGATTTTATATGTTAATGTCATTTCATACAACATATGTGATTATATTAAGAAGCAAAGCGTTATCATCAATACTTGCAGATCTAAGGTATACCTTTCCACATTCTAGGAACAAGTCCGAACACTCTTATATTACTCATATCTAGGTTTGTGGCTCGATCCGACAACTATAGCTCATTGTTTGTGCATATCCACTTCAATTTCAGCGCATTTACCTTAATTTCAGCATTTCAACAATTCAACTTAAAAGAGGGAATCAAATCTTAACCAGTGAATCTAATAAGACTTTTTAGCCCTATCCTTGTTTATTTGAGGCTAGATCTATTAGATTCACCCCTCTTTAATGTAGTATTTATTTATAAATTAAATAAGTAATGATCCAAATCTACCTTTTATCCTGCATACAAACTCTTGAATTAAGATTGTCTTTCAATTTGCTAATAGTAGTTTTACAGCTAAATGCCAAGTTAAATTCAATCATAGGAAACAACTTCACCACATCGTAAATGCTTATAGCATAATTTTGTTTATTGTACCGTTGGCTAATTTTATGTTTGTGAATGAATATACTCTCGATTTGTTTGTTTTCAATTCTCCCATTATTCCTAAAAATCAAACACCTATCAGCAGCCCTTTTAGGAAAAAAACGTGCTAATGAGATTAGTAGAAGTTAAAAGTTTTTCTTCTTCTTTATTTGAATTGTAACTTTTAAATCTAACATTCAAATCCTCTATACCTACTTCACTGTTAGGTGTATTCAAATGCATGCCTTGACCACACGAGGAATCTTAAGTTTTTTATTAAGAAAGCTTCCAACACTCTTATTATTGAGACAATGTTTGTTTGTTTTTAAGTAGGATTTTATTTGAATGTCTCCCCTTGTTCAAAAAAATCTTGGTAATTGAAAAACATAAATTGGTATGGCTAAAGATTGTTAGCAAACACGAGGGCTGCAACCAGTCAGTCATTAACTTAGGTGTATGACAAAATCCATTTCCAAGTTAAACTCTCATGCTCATTTAACCAAAAGTGACCTAATGCAAGTCGTCGTAATTGAAAGCATTTTGTTAGCAACCAGAGGGACAATACCTTTGAGTCCTCTTTTCCTTTCTCATTGTCCGTCATGAAACGGAATAGTGAAAGCTGCCGTAAGTGATCTGAAAACAAGGATCTAAAAGCATATTAAATGTATAAAAACAATTTCTTGTGTTACTAACTACTCCTTTAATTAAGTAATTACTAACCGGGCAGTCGTGTAGACTCATGTTTAAACAACGAATCGTGACTATTTCCTACCCAATTATTGGGTTGCCAAATTAAGCGTCTCTCTTAAGTCAAGATATTTTATTGACTATAAACCCAGAAGGCCACTCAATGTATATTTTACAAATGGCCAGCTTATATATGGGCCAGCCTTTACTGACCTACAACTACAGTTTTCCCATTTTTCCCATGTCTTGATCAGAGTGCCACTTATATACATATTTTCAGCTCTAAGACAAATTGCCAGCCAATGAATGGGCCAGACTTTGTATTTTTTGGTGCATTATTTGAGCCTCCGAAACTTCACAGCCCTTTCCTACATTGTGGTGCAATTCAATCGTTTTCACCAATTGTCCGCACTGACATTTCGTGATAAAAGCCTAGCTAGCTTTTATCCTCACATTTCATAGAAACAAGCAATCCATTGACTTAATTTGTGCCATACATTATGGAGATTTTGAACTTGCCTGCAGCTTTCCAGGCTAGAGAAGGAAGAAGCAGCAACTTTTAATTATTTTTCCTCACTGTTAGTAATGGGCAAGTTTTTTTTCCCTCCATGTTGTTGCTTCTCATCCTCTTTACCTCCTCAGGATGTAACCACTGTTGTTGTGCCTTCCACACAACCTTCTCAACAACCACCCAATTCTGGGCCTTGCACCCCTTCATTATCTTCACAACCTTCTCAACAACCAGCCAATGCTGGGCATTCCACCTCTTCATCATCTTCACAACCTTCTCAGCCAGTAGATGTTGATTTGAAGAGTTTTCCACACAAATTCAATGATAAAAATCGGCTTCAGGATCTGATTCAATTTATTGAAGAGCTATTGGAGAAAGCGGTAGGTTATCTACGCATTTGTTTTGTATAATAGGAATTTCTGCATTTTTATATTTTAAAATAGCCTTTTCTTCTCAACAGTTTTAGTCATCTGCACTTTACTTCCCAATAATTTTAGTCATCTACACTTTGCTTCCCTAATCTATTCTTGTGGGATTCTTGAGTATAAACGTACTGTTGTCCAATATAGTCAGGAGAGAAGGAGGAAGAAGGATCTAGTTCAGCAGCAAGTTCTTATATCCAGGATGGCCAAACAATCTTGGATCTAGTAGATAAACACATGGGCAAGCTTCCTCAAAAGGTAAAGTTTTCATTTCGGAATTATAAAATCAACTCGTGCTAACATTTCTATATGGAAATTATTGGATGCCTCTTACACTAAGCATTTGGGGCATAAATTATATAAAATGGATCTCGATTGTCATACATTATATTACTTACATCCTCATGGATTTTTTTTGTACAGAATGATTCTATGGATGGCGGAAGCGCAGAGATAGAGAAGGTTGCTATAAATTTGCTCAAAGGCGCTGCACAAATTCATTGGGTGGGAGCAGCACTTTCTGTAGTGGGATTTGTATTGGCAAGATATAATGAGATGTCCGACAACCAGAGAGAATGCCTTCAAATTTTGAAAGTTTTGGTTAGTCTTGGGAAGCAAATTATGAAGTTGAATGAACAAATGCCAGAACAGGAGGAGAAACTAAATGAGGCAGTCAAGTGCATTGTTGAAGGATGCATCATGTGCGCCTCCCAACTTGCGACTGGCAAATTTGTTAGGTGAGTACATTTCTTTAAGCAGTTTTATTTATGTATGTTAGAAAATTGTAAAATCAATTATGTTTTGGGTTGAAATGATAAAAAGTGGACATATTATATACACATTTCATGGTTATTTAGTTGCCTTCCAATTAATCTTTCATAAAAAAGAGAAAAACATAATTATTCAATTTATAAGATTAATAAAAATAAATAATTTAGATAATTTATTTTGTTAAAGAAGAAATATAATTATAATATTTTTTAATGTAATCTTGAGGGTTGCTTCCATTCTATTATTTACATAGATTTCAACTTCAACTTTACGTTTTATCCATACATTCCAGTTTTATATACTCATATTGCTTTTTCTATCTCAAGCCAATGCTATACAAAATTTGGCAAGATTTTCTAGATATATAACCTAAGTCCTATTGATTTCAGCCAATGCTATACAAAATTTGGCAAGATTTTGTACATATACAGCCTAAGTCCCATTGATTTCAGCCAATTCTTTAACAAAATTTAACCTATATTAAAACTTCATTCTATCACAACATTACAATTATACCATATTTATTAGAAGGATTTTCTTTAAGAGAGCTTTTCCTTCACTTCACATGGGATTGCAAAATGATTCATCTAGGTAGTCTTTGATGTAATCTGCTAGGTAAATGAGACCTTATGGGTCACTAATCCCAAAGATCTTCTTGAGGAAATTTTTGCCTTTTGAAGACAAATGTCTTCAAGTAAGAAGAGACGTGTCCAACTATTGGACAAAACAAAAGGGCACCACTCCACAATTTCCCCATAGGCCATGAGTTTTTTGAAGTTTGAGGGAATGAGAACCCCATTCCAATGGCGAGCCACCTCTAGGATCTTATCTATGCTGCCCAAGAGTTGCCTTTTCAATAGAATAATCACCAAATGCTTGATCATGCCTTTTTATTCTCATAGACATGGACACCATGTTTGAATTAAGTCTAAGTTGATAATTTATCTGTTAGAAATAAAATCCTCAAATAAGAAAACTTAGTGATTGTAGTATTAATTGCTAATCACTAGCAAAACACAACAAAATAAAACTTGGATAAAACAAAATGGAAACATGAAACTTTATTTTTTCTATTAAATCTAAAAAAGAATTACAAAATAACTAAAAACAGATTACAAATATTGATTATAGTTTACTTGCAACAATCTAGAGCTGCACCAAATATAAAACAACTTGGAGCTCCTTAGAGCTCTTCTAAGTTCTATTGGTCTTGAGTTGTTTGCTACTTCCTTCAAACTCTCTTCACACAAATTCTATTGCAAACTCTTTTAAACCTAGAAGTGTTGTTCAAAAAAATATTCTTCTCAATTAATAAACTTCGAAAACGTTTTGCCTAGTTGTCTTCTACAGTCCAATACATTTTCCCACACAAAATTTGAAATTCAAACTGACCTACGAGCAATAACTTTACTATAAACAATAACTCTTCTTTGTTGTACGTCAAGAGTAATTGGTAGGATGCAATCCAAATGCAAATCTTCAACACGCTCTAATTGTTGGCTACTCTTGACATGTATGTGGCAATGACAGGGAGATTCAGGGACAATTCAAAATCCCAACACTCCCCCTTTGTCTCGATTCGTCAAACAAAAGCATTCAACATTTAAATTTACAATTCCCAAGTTTCTTTTGAGGCATTCTAAGCTATCCCTACACAATGGCTTGGTAGAAATATCTGCAAGCCACTGCTTATACCTACAAAAATTCATCTCAATTTCTCCATTTTCAACCAACTCTCAAATGAAATGATACCTAATTTCAATATGCTTACTTCTACCAAAAAAAACATGTTTTTTCATTAAAGCTATTAATGAAACATTGTCACAAAAATTGTTGTTCCATCCTTTCTTTCTTCCTTCAAATCAATTGAGATTCTCCTTAGCGAAAGAGCTTGACATGCTACTTTATTTGCTGCTATATAGTTAGCTTCAATTGTAGATAGGGAAACTATGGGTTAGTTCTTGGAAGCCCATGAGATTTCTCTTGAGCTCAAATGGAATACATAGCTCGATGTGCTCTTCCTATCATCCACATTTCCTTCCCAATCACTATCTATGTAACCAACTAGTTCAAAATTACTTGTTACAGTATACAAAATACCATATCATTTGGTGTCATTCACATACCTTAGGATTCTCTTACTCTCTTGCCAATGAGTGTTCGTTGAAATTTTCATAAATTTAAAAATTTGAACTACTACATTCATTATATCAAGCCTAGTTGTTGTCAAATATATAAATCTTGCAACAAAACTCTTATACATGGTCGGATCCACATTGTTGTTGCAATCTTATTTTCTCAACTTAAGACCTATGGTTGTTGGTGTTGGTGTAGGTTTACTTGGTTGGATTGTAAATCTCTTCAATATCTCTTCTGCATATTTTTCTGAAGAGATAAAAATACCATCATGCATTTTTTGTACTTGTATGCCTATAAAAGACTTGACCTAAATTTGTCATCTCAAACTCTCTTTTCAAAGCCTCTTTAAAATTGACAATGATGAAATCATGATCCCAAATAAAAATTAAATCATCTATGTACAAGACAACAATTAAAATCTTACCATTAGTTGCCTTGATGTAAAGAGTGGGATGACCATTGTTTTTTCTAAAGTCATTACCCAATAAATATGAGTCAATCTTGTTTTACCATGCTCGTGGTGCTTTTTATAGCCTATAAAGAGCCTTCTTCAACCTATACACCTTTCTTTCTTGACCTAAAACTTCATAACTAGGTGTCTTCTCAACATAAACTTCCTCTTTCAAAACTAAATTAAAAAGGTAGACTTCATGTCCATTTGAAATACATTCCATTTGTGTTGGGATGCAATAGCTATGACTATCTGCATGGTCTCCATCCTTGAAATTGAAGCACATGTCTCATCATAATCTCTATTAAAATATTATTTGTACCCCTTGACAACCAGTCTTGCCTTATGACTTTCTATTTTTCGTTTAACATTTCTCTTGGTTTTGTAAATCCATTTGACTTCAATAAATTTTTTACTAGGTAGAAAATCAACTAACTCCCATGTTCTATTTCACTCTATTGCATCTATCTCCTCAACCATGGCATTGCACCATTTATCTTCTTTCATAAAATGCCCAAAATAAGTCAAATCACTATGAGAAAATACTATAAATTCACATTTTCACCACTCATCATCATACCTTTCATTTTGGTAGATCATTCTTAGAGTATCAGTCTTTCTTTGTGTTAGGGAGGCAAGAGTGGGGTCTTAACTCTCACTATTAATTTTGATCTACTTTGTAAACCATGTCTGAAGTTGTCTAGAGCTTATGTTCTCTCTATGTGTATCGATCTAGAGCTCTCAAAAACTAATTGCTTGACTATCTATAGTTGCTTGCCTTTCTACCTATTTGCATCATGAACCATCTGGATATGATTGTCTATCGGTCTATGTATTTTGAAAGCTATCTCAAGTTGTCTAGAGCTTTCTCCAACTGACTTTCAAGATAATTTACTTAATTACCTGTCTATGTTAGGAGTTGTCTGGAGCTACTTAGTATGCTCCATATCTATTGTAGTGCTCATCATCTTCATCATCAATGGGCACTCTGTGAGATTCTTGAAGAAACATCCACCGAGCTATCCCATGACTCATTCTTAATGAGCTCAACATCTTTGTTGATCACTATCTTTTTGGTTACTAGGTTATACAACCTATAAGCTTTGGACTCTACACTATAGCCCATGAAAATGGGTTTCTCACCCTTTTCATCCAACTTTTTCCTATTCTCCTTTGGCACAAATGCATATGCCACACACCTGAATACTCTCAAGTTCTCAAGCATCCAATTGTGTTTTATCCATGCCTCTTTTGGAACCTTGTCATGGACCACCTTTGTGGGACTTCTATTTATCAAATAAATTGTTGTAGCTATAAGCTCACCACCATATTCATTTGGTAGTCCCTTATCTTTTAGCATGATTCTTGTCATCTCCACATGATCCTATTCTTCCTCTTAGCTACTCTATTTTGTTGCAAAGTGTAGCTATGTGTTAGCCTCTTTTTGATGCCATGTTGCATGCAAAAAATCACAAATTGATTGGAGGTATACTCTCCCCCTCTATTTGACCTTAGGAAATTAATAAAGTTTCCACTTTATTTTTCATCCTAGGCCTTAAATGATTTAAACTTATCAAATGCTTTAGATTTAAGCGACAAAATGTAAACCCATGTTTACAACTTTATATTGATGAAGGCCATAAAATATTGGCTCTTACTAATAGAAATGGTTTACATAGGGCCTCAAAAATCAGTGTGCATTAGCTGTAATGGTGCTCTTTCCCTTCTTGAGTTACCAAATTGAAAGGGCTACCTATATCACTTGCCCAAAATGCAAGCTTAACACTTATTAGTAGGATCTACAATGGTTGGAAAACCATTTCACCACTCTCTTCTTGGACAAAATACTCAAACTAGCATAGCATAGATGTCCACACTTGAGATGTCATAGCTTGGAGGGGTCTTGAATGATAGTCTTGAGGGTGTTTGTTGCTGCAGTGTTGTATATTTTCCATGCTTGAGAGGTGGAGCCACAAATTGAGGTGAGAAACAAGTCTCTATCCTCAAAAAAAGCATCTAGTTATTTTTCATTTGAACTACTACTTGACTATTTTCTTGCTCTCATTCTTGTAAAAAAATGATACATTCACCCTTTTGTATCAACAATTTGTATCCTATTGGATTGACTATATAGCTATATTGTTCTTTATATGAAGGGCAAAATAGAAATTCTCTATCTCCTTCTTCTCACCTTGCTTGGTGCAGATCATAATAGACCCTTACCTCACAACTAGAACAATTCTATTATTCCCCATTTTAATCTGAAATTTAATATTTTTATCAATGATAGAAAATAAAATTTCATTCCCATTCATGCAGTTGTTGCAACCATTGTTCACATATCATACTTCAGCTGTACCTTCTTCACCAATGTTGTACATGATGAATTTTATGGATTGATTTTTTTTCAGCTACATTATCATCAACTGCATTTGTATTTTTTTGGACTAATTATGCAACCTTTTCTAGCATTCACATGAGCAATGACCAAACTTATGACAATAATAACATTCAACATTTCTCTTATTATAGCCCTAATTTGAGCTATTGATCTTCTTGCCTTGTCTAGAGATTGAATGAGAGTTGCTTGCTCCCTCATGGTTGTGAGCTTACCCTGAGCTATCTCCTTGAACACCACCATGTTTGGAGTTGCCATGACCTTTGCCTCTTGAACTTCATCCATAATTGTTTCTTCCTCTCCCTTACCTCTTACATTAGCTTGAGATTTAAGATCTCTCTTAAGAAGAATTTGCAGACCTATTTAGGTGCTACTCATGGGTTTGAAGAGAACCCATCATCTCATATACCATCAATGTGGAAAGATTCTTTGCCCCTTCAATGGAAATCCCTATTGCATAAAACTTAGAGATTAAACTTTAGAGGATTTTCTGCACAATCCTCTACTCCCCCATTGTCTCTTCATTTTCTCTAAATTGATTTATGAAATCAGAGAATCTTGTGTAAAAATATGAAATAGACTCATTTTCCTTCATTTGGAGAGTCTCAAAATATCTTCAAAGCATTTGGAGCTTCACCAATTTGATTTTATTAGTCCCTTTATAAATTGTTTCTAGAGGATTTCCCAAACTTCCTTTTCATAGTTAGGTGCTTCTACTTTGAGAAAAATGGCCTCAATCAAAGACTGCTTCAATCAAGCTTATTGTCTTAGCATCTTTCCTACTTGTCTCCTTTAGTTGGATCTTCTTATTATTTGTGTGGACTACAAATTGAGTTGGGTTAGTTATATTCATGAACCCACTAACTACAAGCTCCCACAAAATCATTTGTGACCATGATGATCTTCATCTTCTTTGTCCAGATATCACAACATTGTCTATTAAACGATGGTGGCTACTTCCAACTCTTTCCATATTCTCTAGTCATGTCTCCTACACAATAAACTTCAGTACCCCCAAAGAAAAGCCCAATCTCACAAAGGACTTAGGTCCAAATGAATTTGATACCAAATCTTAAAAATGAAACCCTCAAATAAGTAATACTCAGTGACTATAGCATTGATTGCCAATCACTAGCAATAAACAATAGAATAAAGCTCAAATAAAACAAAATGGAGGCATTCAAATTTCTTTGTTCTATTAAATTTAAAAAAGACTATTATAAAATAGCTAAAAATGGATTACAAATACTGATTATAGTTTATTTTTAGCAATGTAGAGTTGCACTCAACATAAAACAACCTAGAACTACTTAGATCCCATGCAACTTCTATTGGTCTAAAACTATCTACTGCTCCTTGAAAACTCTCTTCACTTAGTTCTTGCTGCAAATTCTCTTACACCCAGACTTGTTGTTCACAAAAATATTCTTCTCAACTAACAAACTTGGAGAATATTGTCCTTTTTTATTTTCCATTGTCCCATAGATTTTTCCATACAAAATTTGAAATTGAAATGGACCTACCAACATTAACCTCACCATGAAAAATAACTCTTCTTTGCTACGTGTCAAGAGAAATTGGGAGGATATAATCCCAATGCAGGTATTCAATAGTTTGCAACTACTAATTGCTCCTAATAGGTCGGTGGCAACAACAGGGAGACTCGGGGAGAATTCAAAATTCCAACATTGTTTGCATGACATTTACCCCCAATACACGTTGTATGGAAAAATGATTAGTTTGTATATCTTCATGGGCTATAGTGAAGATTCCAAAGAAGATAAGCTATATAATCCTATCAGCAAGAAAATAATAATCAACAAAGATGATAAGATTGTTGAAAATGAGTAATAGGATGACATGGTGGAAACCTCTTTGGGAAATTTCCTTATAGTTCCCATTGATAATGAAGATGAAGGGCATGGAGAGTAACAAGGTGATGCCATAACAAGTATAGAGGCAGGTAGTTAACTCCAAAAAGCTTAAAATGTAGACAAGTAGCCAAAGAGATAGTAACAAATTCTAGTTACATAGTCCTCTGGACATGTACGAACTATTGCACACACTACCAAGTATAGAGTCCAAATAGATCTAGAGACTTTCTTCACAACAAAGAAGTAGTAGCAGTGAGAGTTCAAACCCTATATTTGCCTCCCTAATGCTAAGAAAGGAAAAAACTCTAAGGGAGATTTATCAAATTAAAAGTTATGGAGAAGGTATAAATGAAAATTTAAATTTTGTATTATTTTCTCATAATGATCCAATTAATATGAAGAGGTTCTGAAAGAAGAGAAATGGTCCGAGGCCATGGATGAGGAAATGAATGTAATAGAAAAAAATAGAACATGGGAGTAGATTGATATGGCTCTAAGTAAGAAAATGATTAGCATGAAGTGGGTCTCTATGACCAAGAGCAATGCCAAAGGAAGAATAGAAAGGCATAAGGTTAATTGTTAAGGGATATAAACATTAGTTTGGAAGAGATTATAATGAGACATATGCTTGAGTTGCAAGGATGGAAATTACATGAGAAATCTTATCAATAAAATATTAACACAAGTGGAAGATGTTTCAAATTGATCTGAAGTAAACCTTTTTGAATGTAGTGATGAAAGAGAAAGTTTATGTGCATTGACCACTTGGCTATGATGTTTCAATTAAAGGAAACAAAGTTCATAGGCAAAAGAAATCTCTTTATGATCTAAAGAAAGCACCACATGCATGGTACAATAGAATAGACTCATATTTGTTAAACAATGATTCTAGCAAAAGTGATGGTAAGACCACTCTTTATATCAAGGCAACTGATGGTCAGATTTTGATTGTGTTATATACGTAGATGAATTGGTTTTTACAAAGAATGATGGTTTTCTCAATTCTTATTTCAAAGAGGCCATAAACTAAGAGTTTGAGATGTTAGATTTAGGCATGTTAAGGTATTTTAAAGCCATAGAAGTGAAAGAAATTGATCATGGCATATTGATCTCTCAAAAAAAGTATGTAGAAAAGCTTTTGAGGATAATTAGAATGCAAAACAAAAAGCTTGCACCAACACCATGAACAACCACAAGTCTAAAATTAAGTGCCATAAACTAAGAGTTTGAGATGACAGATTTAGGCATGTTAAGGTATTTTAAAGCCATAGAAGTGAAAGAAATGGATCATGGCATATTGATCTCTCAAGAAAAGTATGTAGAAAACATTGTGAGGATATTTAGAATGCAAAACAACAAGCTTGCACCAACACCATGAACAACCACAAGTCTAAAATTAAGTGCAAATGATTGCAATAGCAATGTGAATCCAACTATGTACAAAAGTTGAGTTGAAAGTTTCATGTATTTGACAACAAATAGGATTGATAAAATACATACATCAAGATTGGCTTGTAGATTTATGGAGACTCTCGTGGACACACATTGGTAATATAGTAAGAGAATTTTTAGGAGCAACTAATATGGTATGTGTGTACCATAGCAAATGAGTTTGGGCTAGTTAGATACATAGATGTTGATTGGACAAGAAGTGTAGATGATAGACATAATACATTGGGATATGTATTCCATTTGGATTTGGGAGTCATTTTATGAGCTTTCAAGAAACAACCGAATATTTCTCTTTCCATTATTGAAGCTAAATATATAATAGCAATGTAGTAGTATGCCACTCTAGTTGGCAATGGAGAATCTTAACTAATTTGAAGGAAGAAAAAGAGGATGGTACAATCACATTTTGTGACAATGTATCATTTTTAGACTTGACCAAAAATCCTATCTTTCATGATTGAAGAAAGTAGATACAAATTAGGCATCATTTCATAAGGTAGTTGGTTGAAAATGGCAAAATAAAAGTCAAGTATTGTACCTATTTGAGTAGTAGTTTACAAACATATTTAGAAATCCACTTAGTAGAGATAGTCTTGAGTGCATGAGAGGTAGTTTGGGGCATTATGAGTTTAATTTGAACACATTTGGAGTCATTAGAATTAGCTTGTGATGTTATGTGCAATGAGCTCTAGATAGAACCAAATTTGATATTATTAGCTCTATATTTGTAGAATGAACATGAAAGAGGCTCAAGATTAAGAGGGATTATTAGAATTAATTACTTGCAATCCAACAACTATGAAAAATGTTTGAATATATTTTGGGATCCTCATCCCTAGTTTCTTTCTTACACAATGCAATAGTTGTAAATTTGGTAGATAAGTTTGAATTAGGAAAATGAAAAGAAATTTTTTGAGAGGCAACAAGAGACAAAATGGAATAATTTTGTGAGTTATAGTAATTTCATTGAGTGTAGATAGAGAGAATGTATAGTAGAAACAATTTTGAGTGAAGAGAGACAACAATAGCACTTGTGAACAAGAATAACATAACGTGTAGAAGCTCCAAATAGCTACAATTTTTTTTTTGGTAATCATACTATAATCTAAGTGAAGATTTTGTAAATTTCCTTTTTTTTTTAATAGAAGTTATTTGCCTCTAGTTGTCTCTATAGTGTTTGGATTGTTTGATCTAAGCAATAGTTTATGCATTTGACTGTGTGTTTTGTGTGTTTCATTTGGGTTTTATCCTTTGCACATAATTTGGATCTTATTCCAACATTTAGGATGTATATAATCTTAAGCAAATTGAATCCAAAAACTAACTCAAAAGTTAAATACATTATTTATAAGTTGCAATGTAATCTTTTATTCTTTGTAATTGTATATTTATAACATATTTTAAAAAGAATTTAATATTAAATTATGAAAATTGAAAAATAATGTTATACTTTAAAATTGAATGAACTAATTTTTTTTATTAAAAAGGTCTAAAATTAAAAAATTAAAAAAATTTAAAACATTCAATATAATCTTATATTTAAAGATTTTTTTTTTAAAAAAAAAAAACAAAAAACTTCATAGTTCAATACTACATGGTTAGAGTCTTTTGAAAAATTTATTTAACTTTTACTTTTTAACTTTAAAATTATTTTATAATTTTTAATTATAAATAAATAAATATTAAATTTTAAATAACTTTAATATTTTAAATATCGTTATAAAAGATAAGGCTAATTATATTTTATATTCATTATTTTGGTATTAAATTGTGTAACATAATTAAATTTATAATCGACTTGAAATTAAATAAATGATCTATAGATCATTATATTCCATAAGAAGTTGCTAAAGAATTATTTAACATAATAAAAAATATAAATGTAAATAGTCAAAATGTTTTAAAGTATGTAATAATTTTAAATTGTTTTTAAGATGTAAGGCCGAAATCTCTTTGGCTTTATCTAGAAGCAGAACAATTTATTTTAGTCTTGGGGATTTAATTAATCAATATATTTAACTTTAATCCGATATTTGAATTTTGTGAAGGTTTCTTACTGCTTCAGTCAAAGCTGATGGTTTAAAAGGTTTCCAAGCCAAAATAGATCTCTTGTATAAAGACCTCACATTGTCAACTGTAATTAACATACACAATAGAATACCAAAGATTTCCTCCCAGTCAAAGATTGCATAAAACCCAGCAGGTAAGATTTCTTTCGATTTCCAAAACTTTTCCTGTTATGTCTTTGAGTTTTTCCTCAAATTTTGATCGAGTATTCCACGAACTTTACAGTTGGAATTGAGAGTGCACAAGAAAGGGTAATTCAGCTTCTTGATTTGAATGCACAACATACATCGGCTCAACTGGTGGTTGTCTATGGTTTCGGAGGGATCGGGAAAACGACTCTCGCTGATGCCGTTTATGACCGCATTGATTCCCAAACTTATAGGAAATGCAGAATTCACATGGATCAACATTGTACCAAGAGGGATCTTAAAGGCCTCCAAGAGCTGATTTTAAAAAAATTGTTCGAAGAGAATGTCGAATTGGCAGACTGTGATGATGGTCGGCAAATGATCTGGCGGGTATTAAACAAGAATCCTAATCAGCCTGTATTTCTGTACATTGACAATGGTCTCAAAAAGACAGATCTCAAACAACTTCTGCCTAATGACTTGGGTAGTTGTCTTCCACCTAGAAGTAGAATACTACTCACTACTCGAAATCTTAAGGAGACGAACATGTTTGTCTTCTGGAATGTTCAACGCCAACAATATCTTGTGAATCCCCTTCCACAGACAGAGGCCAGAAAGATTTTGTTAAAGAGAGCAACAGATCACAATGATGAAAAGCATATACATGACCTCCTCAAGCTGTGTGGTGGCGTTCCGCTTTTGTTGGAATTAGCTGGTGCTCAACTCGCTATAAGTACTGAAAATGCAGATATTATGGTATTAGAGTTGCTTAATGCAGGGGAGAAGGTCGAAGAGGAAGATATCAGTGACCGTATGGTTGATTTTGTATACCACAGTTTATTACAACCTGTGAAAGAGGCTTTTCTAGACATCACATCTTTCTTTTATTCTGGTCCAAGTACAGATATGAATGGACTGAATTCAATAGGAGAGGAAGAACTCAGAGCTCTAGAAGAAGCGTCATTCATCAAGAGAAATGAATATGGTGATATCACTATTCATGACATTGTCCAAGCAAGAGGGAAAAAGATGTCAGAGCAAAACAGAATCACAGACCCGGAAACTTTATTGGATTGTTTGAAAGATGAAGAGGTATGCCATACTTACAATGTCTCTTGTCAATTTGTTATAACAATCGTAATGATATATGTGTTAGAAAATAAGGCTTACATTCTAGTTATGTTAGATGGAAAGTTCATTTCAAAATTAGTTTGTAGGAAAAATAATGACTTTATGAAGCCGGCCATATATTAAATGTAATAGTTGAAAGGAGTGATGATAATATAACATCTTTTAAATTTTATTTACAATGTGACTATTTCATTTTGCCGTTTTACAATATATGGTTTACTTTCGTGCAGAAACTCAAAAATTTAAAGGGCATCTATTTTCGTAGAAAACATGAGCAGCCTCCAATCGAAATTAATGATGATCATCTTAAGTGTATGAGCAATTCCTTAAGAGTGTTATATTATGAAGATCGATCGCAAATAGCATTCAGGGGGAAATGTCATAAGTCATTTAAAGAACTCGGATGCCTCCAAATTCCGTATGACATTTCTGAGTTGCCAATGGAGTTTGAGAAACTTGAGCATCTTGTTTACTATAGGGGCCCTTTCACGCAAGCCATGAGTTTATATGAGGTAAGATCTGTCCTGCTCAGACCATATCATTTCAATTAACTTTTGTTTTAGTGTATAATAATACTTGACAATCTTTTCCATATTTTATTGTGCAAATATGTAGCTTCCTCCAAGCCTGCGTTTTATGTACATTACAGTTTCTGCCGAGAACGGAGTTAAAGATTCTACGGTCCTTCCCACAGTCACTTCAGCTTCTTCTCTTGTACTATTACAGTGCAATTTGAATAATATAGTGCAAAGGTTACCAGATGGAATGGAAAAGCTAACAAAGTTAGAGATATTAACTGTATGGGGATGCCATCAGTTGAGGGAACTTCCTTCCAAATTTGGGGAACTCAGAAACCTAAGAGAGCTGCGGCTATTCAATTGCAAGGA
The DNA here is from genome assembly GCF_030272615.1 of Cryptomeria japonica. Lineage (NCBI taxonomy): Eukaryota > Viridiplantae > Streptophyta > Pinopsida > Cupressales > Cupressaceae > Cryptomeria > Cryptomeria japonica. The sequence continues at coordinate 329,442,127 of NC_081407.1, forward strand.
ATTGAAAGAGTTGCCTTCAGACTTTGGACGACTCAGCAATTTGCAAGAGTTGTGGCTACAGGAATGCCCTAAACTGAAACAGTTCTTCAGACTTTGGACAACCTAGCAATTTGAAATATATGTTTTTCAACCGCTGCTCTACATTAAGTGAATTGCCTTACAGCTTTGGGCAACTTTATAATTTGAAATATTTGAGATTAGAAGGTTGCTCTGCATTAAGTGTATTGCCTTCAGAATTTGGGCTACTTAAAAATATAGAACACTTAAATTTGAGCTACTGTTATGGATTGAAAGAATTGCCTTGTGACTTTGGGCAACTCCAAAATCTGAGACAGTTAAAATTGAAGCATTGTTCTGGGTTGGAAGAATTGCCCTCTGACTTTGGGCAACTAAAAAATCTGAAACAGATAGACTTGAGGCACTGTTCTGGGTTGAAAGGGCTGCCATTAAGCTTGAAAGATCTTATTAGAGAACATTGTAAAATTATATTTGATTAAATAATTTTTTCAATTACTCACTCTTCAATTGTTCTTTAGAATAATTTAGATTTTTCAAAAATCTATAATAACATAGGGGAAAGGACCCAGTAATTGAGCGCAGCACATTCCAATTCTTGTGATAGAAGTTGTTGATTTAATACCCCAATATTTGTTGATTTAATGTCCAACCTTTGTATAACATTGCACCAATAGTTGTATGAAATATATCATTTATTGTGAAAAGTAACCAATCATGTGATGCCACATCAACTGCACAAGTATTGGGGCCCTGTTTAACACCTATTGGTCTCACTTTTTTTTTCAGCTGTTTTGGACACCTTGAAAGAATGTTGATGTGGCAAACCTTAGTTATAAGCAGGGGACTTGCCAAGTAAGCTGCTGTAAAAAAATCGGAGTGATTTGAAATTTCCACGTAAGATTTTGAGAAGCTTCAAGACTGGGTCCTTTCCCCTATATAAGATTTATAATTTTAAATGACTCTTGTTTTTTAAATCAAATAATATTTTGATTGTATTTGCTTATTTTAAATCTTACATTTCTTCTCACTTTTAGATTAAATGATACTTCTTTTAAACTTTTAATTATTCAAAATTTTGAAATAAATAAATTGTTAAAAATAAAAAAGGTTATTTTTATAAATAAATTACAATATTATCATTTGATTGGGTCTTATTATTTGAAGCATGTGTTTTCATTATTTTAGTTTCATTGTAAGCCATTACTACTTTTGTTGTTTAATTTATCATATATTTCCCACAAGAGTATCACAAATCCAACATATACTTTTTCAAAAGATTTTAATTCTAGTATATAGCAACTTAATTCACTCTAACAATTTTCAAGAATAAGGATTACTAGGTTATATAAAATATATATAGAATAAGTGGAGAGATATTTTTTTCGAGGCACATATTGCACTTTAATGTGAAAAATTAATTAAAATAATAGGTGCCTCAAGAAAGATATCTCTCCGCTTATTCTATACATATTATTATATAAGATAATTTAATTGAAATAATGAAAAAAATAGACACCTCAACATTGATATTAATATTTGTAAACATATAATTTTTTTTAATATAATTTAAATTTATTATTAATATATTAGGATTATGGTATCATATATAAAAAATTTGTTTCAAATATATAATTTATATTTAACACGATTTAAAATTGATCTATAAAAGTGAAAGAGATTTTTAAAAAATAGATAACAAAAATTTAAGAAGAAAAGCAAGTTTCATATTTTCAATATAAGGAGATGAAAAATGAATTCTATTTCTAAGATCATTAAAAGAATATTCTCAATTGCACATATAGTTTAATATCATTTTTATCAAATAAAAGTTTGATTTTATAAATAATAAAAGTAAAAGTTATTGAAAATGACGTTTTTTTATTTTTAACTCTGTAATCGATGAAAAAATAGGGTTTCTACCATAAGAAGGATGAAAACCACTAATTTTTGCTTGGGGGCCTATCACATTCAAAAGAGAGTCGAATCCAATAGATTTAGTGACAAACCAATAGGGATAAGGACTGAAAATACTATTTGGATTTGACATGTGAATTTTTTTGCCCTCTTTTGTTAGTTGAATTGCTTAAATTAGGGTAAAGTGCTGGAAATTAAGGTAAAAACACAAAAAAAGTGAGTTACAGTCGTCGTATTGAGCCACACCTAGATCTAAGAAGTATAAGAAGATTTGGATTTGATCTTCAAAGGACCTCTTGATTTTTCAGGACCGTGGTGGTGGTCGCCCTGGTCCTCCAACTTTTCACACCAAAGGGGGATTGATTCCTCACTATAAATAATGTTTATCCTGAAGATCGTAGCTCTATACCTATCTCTTGTACATAGAAAGAAATGGAAATAGGTTGGGAATATGGGTTTTCCTAAGTCAAACCCCAGTTTTGGAATTAACCATGAAATAGAGATAAAAGATAATTGAATTGTTGTGATTGAAGATTCTCCTTTTGAGGGAAATGGTGAATAATGACTGAAAACCAAATGATGTATGTCTTTGTGAAGTTTATTTGTCTCCATAGGGGATTAGGGTTTTATCAAGTCTTTAACAAAATAGGATGTGAATGTCCACTTCAATGCTTGAATCTTGACTTTGATGTTGCTCCAAGGATTGAAGGAAAACTAATTACTTGCTCAATTGCTTGAATGATTGAATGAAATTGTTGGATATGTGTGTGATATGATGGATCTCTCCCAAATGAGAGGGGAAAGCCTCCTTTTATACTTTCCCATCGAAAAACTTACTAATTTTCTAACATGAGCCGACATGGGCTAAGTTTCCTGCTCAAATTTGAAATGGAAAAAAGGGTTTAAAGAGGGGCCCAAATAGGGAGGACCAAGGCATGGCACCCTGGTCCTACCCCATTTTAGGACTAGGATAAGGTGCCTAATTGATGCGTGAGGTCAAAATGAGGCCATATTTGCATGGTGCAAGAAGAATTAGGTCATAGTCAAGCCTAGGGGCACAAACGCTAAGGTAGGACCCAAATGCTATCAAAATTGTAAAGGGATACAATTTAAGGACATTACATTTAGCCCCCACTTTAGGAAGAGTATGAAGTCAATCATACTCTTGGTAAAGTACAAGGGTTCACATCAAAAAACTTTCACCAAGTCACCAAGGAGGCAAGATGCACGAAGCCCCTAGTGGACTTTAGGATCTTACAACTTTGATGACAAGATAAAAGGGACATCATGAGAGAAAGAAAGAGAGAACCATGACTACAAACCTAGTAAGGTTCTCTTATTATGAGTCATGGAAATAAAAAATACCAAAATTACAAAGCAAAAGACTAAGTTCGGTAAGTAACTTAAGTATCAAGTTATGCAAAAGAAGCAGAGTGTATTCCCCCACATTAAAGTGATTGTGTACACCTCATCAAGAGAAATTTATTTAAGGTAGGATACACCCAAAAATACAAGTACATTATCACAATAATATGCCCTAAGAAAAGGAAAATCAAAGGGTAATGATCACAAGACATAAAACATGGAGTGGTTTTACTTAACTCTAGGTTCAGTATGCTTTTTATAAAAAATAATGTATATCATGTATATATGTTTGCATATAATTGTCCCCATCCCCCAAATAAAGAAAAACCACCATGGAAGAAGGGCACATGTGTCTTTTGAGTCAACATGGGATAGACCAAAAGAGATCTCAATGCTTTAAATCATCCTCAAGTAGAGAACACTAGGGACAATAAATAGAAGAATTGAGAGACAAATAGAGGAATGTCACAAAAAAGAAAGAGAGGAGGGAGAGAGGATCTATGAAACGAATAAAGCTAATCATGCAAATTATGCACCTCCCAATCTTGCTCGTCCTAGTTTTGGGAAGGTGGACAACATGCAAGAGGAGCCACTTCGAGCATGGTAGATGGAGCTATCACAAGTTCCAATCAAGGACCATGCTCTAATGACGAGTCACCTTGTCTATTACTTGGAGCTAGGATTAGTTCTTTTGAAAATTGTTTAGATAAATCATTTTTAGCATCAAAATATTCATATTCATCATCTGAATTATTAGCATCAACATTTTCATCATGAACAATATTCTCACCTATTTCTTCATCATAATGAACAAAAATAGGAGCTCTAATAGGAATAGAACTCATACCATCATTTGTCTTAATCATTTTACATCTTGGAGAATTAGGTTGAACCTCTTAGTTAGGAGAAGGTTGAGCAAATGGTATTATATCAACAATTGGTGTCTTTGGGGAAGAACTGGTTTGAGAAGCAAGTTCACAAGCCCTAGCATGACCTCTTTGTCAGTGTTCTCTTGCACAATGGTTTCATTTAGTTTTAGCCGATGGATGTGAAGGTTTAGGTTCAACAAGCATAGACTTGTTTTCTTCTTCTAAAGAAGGATGCATAGGAGAAGGTCTTTTAGGTTGAAAAATGGGAGATGTCTAATGCTTCCCTTTTTAAGATGCAGTCTAGATGGAAACACACCATATAAAGGAGGAATAGAAGGTGTAGGAATGAGACCAGGTCCATCATGAGGAGGAGGAATAGATCCATCCTTAGGAGGAATAATATTTTTATCCTTAGGAAGAAGAGGGATATTATCCTTAGGAGAAGGAATATGGTCATTGCTAGAAGGAAGACTAAGTGTTGGATTTCTGGGTTTACTCAAGAATAAAATCATGTCATTTTTCCATTTTTGATAAGATTTAAAAATAACATCACTTCTAGGATGGAATTGTTCGAACAAAAGATAATCAATACAAACATCTTCATGCCTCACTGTAGGTTGGTACATGTTATGATTAAAAGTTATAATTTTATTATCATGAGAACATGTAATGCCCCATCAAGATACCATAAAGGAAAAAACTACAAACACTCGAAAAGAGTGCAAATATATATTTTTTAAAACATTAATAAACTTTAAGATGCAATAAGTTAAACATTGCAATAAAATTTGCACAAGCGGAAGGCTTAACTAAACACCTAAAGGGTTTCCAATGAACATAAGGTGTATTAATTCAATTAACAATGAGATTGATTAAACCTGCTCATGATAGAATGATTACCACATGAACATCGCAATTCAATTCCATAAGAGATTAAATTAAGCACGATTGAATATATACAACTACCATTAGTTTTATTACATCACTAAAGCTACATTCATCATAATCCATATTACCACATTTTATTTATAACTTCATACATCCAATTAAGATTAATATCACCTAAATCACATTATGCATTTTAACTATAATACCATTCATACATCCAAAATTAAAAGGAACCAGATGAACACATACACCATACAACACCAATTGATATCGGAGTTCACACCTAATGGGCTACATCTCTGGGTCCGCTTCAAGTGGAAGACCATTCTAATAAATAAAAGATGAAAAATACATAAAGTTTACATCAATTACAACCTACCATCGAGACGTACATAAAAAAATGATACATATGACCACATAGGGTCCAAGAGATACATGAATGATCTGAGAAGAACAAAAGGATCCATCTGAAACATGGAATGGAATAAATATAGAATAACAACTGGAGCACCTGCAACACTAATCCATCGCAAGAAGGAACAAGCAAAATACCCAATGGAAAGTAGCACTACCACCCGATCATGTGGCCCAAAAAGGAACCACCCCTCCATGCAAGGAGATAGTACTAAGTCCCTCAAACAAGCCACAACAAAGTATCACATGGTCTCACATGTACATTAGGTACTCACACAAGATATAAGCATACAAGCATGACTCTCACAAGAGTGCTCCAAGTAAAGCCAACACATGACTACACACTAGTGAACATAAGTGAAGAGTGTCATCGCATAGCTGGTATGGGTTATCCTGGCAGGCCTCCATAGGCCTAGATCCCCATCCTGGGTTACCCTAGTAGCCTCTCTCGAACCTCTGGCCCCCATCCATGTCTCATGTAGACCCAACAAACCTTTCATGAGGACAAGGTAGTTGGTTTGCCATTCTAGGACTTCCCATTGCAGCCTGAGTCTATACTAGCACTCAACCATGAGCAGGGCACAATTTATCTTGATTAATGTTTGTAAAACCCAACCTCCCATTTTTTAATTAAGTTATCACTTATTACTCAACTTTCGATGGGTTACCCTGCTACCTCTTTGGGTGCAGCCCCCACTCAAAAGTCACTCTTCCTTATGACACTACACAACCTCCAAAGAACCCCAAGGCAAATTACAAAAGCCAACTAACATAAGGAGTTCAAAAAAAATAAAAAAAACTGAAGGACAATATGATTAAACAAACCTTCTACCATAGTTAAATGAATTATAGGTGTGGAACGAACAACTGGTCTATCCACAAAACAAGATCAAAACCACAATAAGGAAATTATGACTACAACCAAAACTTAACCCAATCAACTTGCACAAAAAACTAACATTCAACAATATGCCATCATGCACGAAAATGACTCTTACAAATCAACGCCAAAAGTCCACCAAGCAGAGTAAAACTCAAATGAATACACTTGCACTCTAAATAATCCATGTTAAGGAATCATAACAATCACTCATAAAATACTAAAAACCAATATCATCTAACTGCAACTATTCAATAACTGACTCTTTCATGAAAATCACGCCACAATATGGAATAACGCATGAAGATGATCCAAGTAAACATACATTCAAATAAACTTGTTCAATATTCGATTTTAAACCATACACCTTAAAAAGAATAACAAAAACTCGAAGCCTAAATAAACCATCATTTAAAGACAAATATAAAATCATTACAATTTTAGCCAATTTGGCTATAACAAAAACCACTTGAATTTCGAATTTCAAGATAATGAAAATTAACATTTAAAATACTTTTGAAAACTAAATTCAATATTTAAAATCAAAATAATCTTTCCAATTCAAAGTCATATCGACTGAATGTAATTGATGGCTAACAATGTAAATTTCATTTGCACAACTAATTTGCGTTTACATTAAATCAATAATTAACATTTTCTTCATATAGTAAATTCAAAATACATAGTATAAATATATTTATATATTAATTACTAAACTGATAATTCTTTTTAAAATCAAATTTCATCTAACACCATATTTCGAATAAAAATTACAACTTGGAAATTACAAATTTACAAATTATATATAAATATATATATATATATATATATATATATATATATATATATAGAATTTAAAAACAATACAAAATATTACGCATTGCATAGGAAATAACATTTATTGTGATGTTGTTTTGACTGAGTTTTTATTTTTATTTTATTTTTTAAATTCACACAAATAACTAATGGCAACAATGCATTTCTAGTACATGTATTCAATTAGTCAATTGGCCCTAACGCTAGGAGAACGGATCCGATTCAATCCACAAATGAATTTTTCATATATAATATCATTATTCCACATAATAATTTCACATCTAAAACATCAGATTCACATTTTTCAAAAAGTCTAAGGAGGCCAATAACCAGGTTTTGGAAGCCATCCACCATTGATGGACCTCCCAAAACTCAAAAAATTAAAACTTGTCAAATCAAAAATTCCTTAAAACCCTATGGTTTATGGGTGAAGAACATCACACTTTTGAAATAAAATTCATTTTCTGGGCATACATAAAAAATTGGGCAGCATTTCCCCAAAGAAACTCTCATTTAAAAAAAAAAGTTGAAACATACAAATTCATATCTAAACTAAAAATCCAAAATTCAAGGAGGAGAAAGGTTCTAAATCCATTTGCTATCCATTTGCAACAAGAATCACACAATTTCATAAAGAATCAAGGGAGAAATCAAATAAACTCACCTTCAAGTTGAAGAATTTCAACATGAAACATGGAGCTAAAGATTCTGAAAGAACTCATGAAAACTGAGTAGCAACAAGAGTTTTCTTGCTTGAATCCAACAAGCTCCTACCCACAAAATATCTCCAAGCAAATCCTTCCCAATTAAAATTTCAAAAATCCATTGTATGGTTGGAAATCTCCAAATTTTGGAAAATAATAATCCTTGTTCAAAAAATGCATAACCCCCCCATTTTAATTCCATCATATGGTAATAAATAAATACTCTAATTTTGCTAGCTTAATAGAATTTGATTAATCAATTTATAAAAACAATGGTCTTTATTCTATTTTTAAAAAAATTACTCAAGCTAAATATAATTTAACTTTCACTAATAATTCAACATTCACTCTAACTTAGACAATTAAAAATAATCGATTAATTAATTTACCACAAAAATGATTCTAATATAATTTATTTTTAATTCCCTTTAATCAAAATGACACATATTAAATTCTCATTAACTACTCAAGAAGAGAATAATTAAACACACAAAAAGCATAACACGCAACACTCAACTGAAACCAAAATAGAACATGACACATACGAACGTCGAAAAAGTGGCCTACTTGGCGAGCTGACAAGGCAAACAAAAGACCGACGACACTCACAATTGAGCAAGGCTAGGGTTAGCATTAGGACCTTAGAACTACCTCCTCCACTTCCATTCGGTTAATTAGGTACGCTCAGACCTGTGGAGCCAGGTGGAGATGATACCTCATACCTATACGATACTTGTACTTGCAATTTCCTGCATCAACGAACCACATGCATATATATACAAACACAGTAGACACATCGGTGAAGGAGAATCGTGGCGTTCCCTGTCTCACCGAAGTGAGTGAAGGAAAGTCATCTCCTCGCACCCCATACACTTTCACACAATACGCCAACATATACATAAAGTAAATGTTTTAGTCCATCATTAATAACGCATAAATAAACTTAACATTTCATCATTTATAAAGTACAATGCAGAAGAAAATTTTACAACTACTCTTTAATAAGAAATAATGTATATTCAATATCTATTCCTCAATGTAAAATAATTAATAATCATATGCACCTAGTCACATTCCAAAGCATAACACCAGAATAACAAACCACAATCACAATAAATCAACCATCCATGTAAGCTACATAAAAGTCAACCTTGGTCAATGAGGTCCAAAAGGTTTGAACATGTTAGGGGTACTACAAAACATTTCAAACACTTATGGATAGTAGAAGTGACCATTTTCATGGAAGAGAGCCAAGGATGTTCCAACTTCACACAAAATTGGTCGGATGTAGGAATGATAGAAAAGACAACATCTAAGCACTTAGTGCCAACCTCAATAGGAAGTGTAATAGAACCAATAGTAGGACAAGAGAAGCCATAAAAGACTCTAACTATCACATTAGTTTCATCATATGTCACTTGATGCAATTGTAAAGTAAAAAGAAATTCTTCAGTTATGACATTAACCATACAAGTCGTATCAATGAGCATCGCCCGTGAGGTTATGTCTTTGATTCTCACAATGATATATAATGGACCATCATGTGCTTCAATAGTCTCACTAGGATCAAATGTAATTCATAAGTCCTTAGGAGGTTCATTTTTATCTATAAGGTTCACCACATTATTAAACTCAAGGTCAAGATCAGTAGGAGAGAAAGCAAGATGATCAGTTTCAATTACATTGGTGGAATGGGAAGGTAAAGGATTATTGAAAATTTGAAGATTTTGATTAGGGGAGTTGTAGATTTATTTCCTTTATTGTTCACACAAGCCACAAATATAGTATTATTATCAATCAAGTCTTGAATCTTACTCCTTAAGGAATAACACTTTTCAGTGTCATGACTAGGTTGATGATGATATTGGAAAAAATATTTGGAATCAAAGTAAGGTGACGAGGTCTTTGATGTATCAAGTGGCTTAATAGGAGGAAGTTTCAACACATTCCTTTCTAACAATTCCATAATAATACTATAAAAAGATTAATTAAGAGGAGTGAATTATTTTCTAAAGTATTTGGACAAAGGAGGCACACCTTTTGTTGTGGTTACTACTTGAGTGTTGTTGTTTTCATTGAACTTGATGAATCCCTTATTCAGTTTGAACTTTGCAAAAGGTTGTTGAGCACTTTCACTATTATCAATCAAAGCCATTGAAGGAGATTGTTCCAATTGACTCATGATAAGGTGATAATTGTGAAGTACTGTGCACAACTACATAATATAAGTAAACTCAGAAAGGAGAAGTTTATCTCTAATGTCCTTTTACAGAATAGAAATGAAAATTCTTTGAATATCTTGATCAGGCACAAGAAAAGCCATTTGTGAATACAGATGTTTATATCTACCAATAAAATTAATCACTTTTTCTTAACACATTGCTTACAATGCATCAAATCCATCAAAGTAATTTAGGATCAATATTATTATGAAATTGTTGAATGAAAGCATTAGCCAATTATTGAAAGGGAGTAATGGAATAAGGAGGCAACAAACAATACCATTGCAAAGCTTTATCCCTAAGCATTCTAGTAAACAATTTAGCCAAAATTCTTTGGTCATGAGCAAAGTCACTACACAAAGTTTGGAATGTTTTAACATGAGTCAAGGGATCACCTTTTCCATTATAAAGCTCCAATTGAGGGACTTATACATGTTTAGAAGGGTTAGAATGAACAATGTCATTGGATAATGGGCTCGCCACATCAAATGTGAGCACATTATACTTAGATTGATTCATGGAAGTTATTTGTTGTTATAAGGAAGACACTATTTGGGTTAGATTATTGATGGTATCTTTGATGGATGGATTGAAATTAGACATGTTGGATTGAGAAGGAGGAGTAACATTGTTAAATGAAGGAGGAGCTTGAGAATAAGGAGGTGGGACACAATGATAGGTAGGTATGGGAGATGATTGTGCAACAAATGGAAAACTCACAGGAGGAGGGATGAAGCAATTATGATTAGAGGAGTTGTCCCCTTGACTAGAATGTATAGGTATGACATTTTGTGTAGAGGTAGCCATGATGTTAGATGTAAAAGTGGGAACGCTAGCCACATGAGTAGTCATAGGAATGGAATGATTAACTTGACTAGGAGGTTATGTATAACCAAGGAATTCAACACAACTCTTCATAGACATAATATTAGTATCCACAATATGAGCAATACCACGTAACAAATAAACACCAAGTTTATTGCTTTGAACCATTATTTTTAATCCTTCAATCAATGGTAGAGCCTCACTTTCTGGGTATTGTTGACTCATCTACTATTGAAGATTTTCAAATTTATTATCAATCTTCACCAATTGGTCAACAAAAACCATAGTGATTGATTCATCCACATCATGAGTATTAAGGAAAGAATGAGGATAAATGGGTTCATTTGTAGAATTGGAAGAACCACCAACATCTTCATGGAACAAGTTATCCAAATTAGGCTCTATCTCCTCGGTAATTACACCTTGGGAAGCCTTAATTATACAACTCCTCACAGGGATATTATGGGTTGGACTAATAGTAATAAAACTCATGCACAAAGGAGGGAAATGGAAAATTTGAAATTTAAGATTTGAAATTTGAGATTGAATTTTAAAGTAATTAAACAATACAAAATTTTGAAAAAATGATTGTTCAATTAATTAAGCAAATTGATTTGTGATTTTGAAAAGATAAATTCATAAAGAGCACGCAATCCTCTAGTAAATTTAAATTTAAAAATTAGGGTTTTGCAAAAATAACCTCTTAATTTCTAAAATTAATTTGAAATTTGATCAAAGATTGTAATTTTTAATTTGAATTAACATTAACAATCAGATCTGAAACAATTAATCCAAAAATTAGACAAAATTTCCATTTAATCAGATCTGAAACAATTAACATTTTTGCTTTCCATTTAATATTTGCTCCTATGTAGGTTTTTTCTTCGTGATCTCCTATGGGGTTGAATTCTGTTATATAATAGGCTTTTTTATGTCCAACTAGTTTTGTTCATAAACTGCTCCTGAACTTTTCGTTCACAATTTTTTTAATTTCTTATTGGCGTTTGGACATTTTTGTATACTAATGCCCCATTTTCTCATCCAATTGTCATTTTGTCTTATCCATGTGTTCTTCCTTCTATCTAGTCTTTCCCCATAATCAGCTTAGGACAACGATGATTTTCCATATTTTGAATCTTCTTTAGATAGTTTACTAAACAAACCATCGCTAAAGCTTCCAAGGGATAGGTACTAGTTTCAGCTAAAAGAATCTCATATGGAACAACTATTTTAATTCTGAAAGGACTTATGATTAGGTATTTTTGGATTATTTCCAATTGCATTCCATCCACCTTGAATTATTTTTACTCTACAAGTTTCCTAATTAAGCTTATTGTGAGAATTGAGTCCAAGATATTTGTACTTGTTCACTACTTCCAGTGGGCTACCTTCAAAAAGAAAATTGTCTTGTATCTTTTTATTTCTTCTCAAAGAAAAGATCATAACTTTGGTCTTGCTAATATTCACTTGCATACTGACTTCCTGGCAAAAGACTTCAAGCGTTTTGTGTTCTCTCAAACCCTTTGCAGATTTAGCTATTAAGATGAGACCATCCGCATATAGAAGTAGTTTTATTATATAATTAGCCAACTAGACTCCTTCATTGCTATTCTTGTTTAGCCACTCTTCCAACTTATCAATATATAACCCAAATAGTGTTAGATAAAGAGGGCAACCTTGTTTGACACCAATATCACTGAAAAAACACTCTGACATTCCTTCTGAGGTTTTGATTTTAGCCTTGGTCTGCTTATAAAGCCTATGGACAACAGCCTTAAGCCCAATTGGAACTCCCAATTCTTCCATCCTATGCCATAGTTTATCTCGTGGAACTGTATCAAAGACTTTTCTAAAGTCTACAAAGCAAGAAAAAACCTCACCCCCTTGAGTATTCCAAAAAATCTAAACCAAAAACCTAAGTGTAACACCATGGTCTATAGTAGAATGTTTTGATCTAAAACCCACCTGACCCTTGGCTCACTAATACATTTGGTCTAGATTTTTGACGGACGTTCCGACGGAGAAGGTATATTGTGATCAAATTTGATTTTTTTTTTTAAAATGCCGAATTCGTCAGAATTCTGACTGTAATTTCACATTTGGTTTCTACGGAGAAAGCATTAGTAATGAAATTTGTTTTTTTTTCAAAAAAGTGCCCGTGATCGTCGAAATTTTGACGACAATGGGCATTAATTAAAAAAAGAAAAGAGGGCAAGTCATTTGTGCATTCAATCCCGCGCAGGCGTCTATGTCAGCTTCAACCCCTGGAAAGATCAAACAACACTCTCACCATTGGAAGTAGATTCTTGACTTTAATTTTAGATTTGCAGAATGAGGAATTGTCGAATCTTCACCTTAATTCATTTATTGGATCTTCGGATTTGCATAATATAGAGTAGGGAGCAAGGGAAAACAAATAGAGTAGGGATAAAATAATATATGTAGTAAATAACCCCTCATTAATGGGGATGGAGGGATTAATCCCTTGACAAATCCAAGAAAGGGAATAGGTTGGTCTGTCTAGTCCCAAAGGTTGGTTCAAACTTAATTTGAAGTGTCAAGGGGACACCTTGTAATCTCATAAACTAGTTGCAGATTTAGGGATCATAGTGGAAATATGGTCGCGCAGGGGACCTTAGTAGAAATATGGTTGGAGCTGCCTCAAAGAGATTAGCACTAGTAACTAACAATGAAGCAGGTAGAAGCACATTATTTCTCGACCTACAGACTTGTGAACACTTGAGAATCAAATGAGTGCAGAATTTGCAGATAGAAGGTGATTGAATGATTCATGTGAATTCTATTAGGAAGAAACTATCATCTACTTAGAAAAAATAAAAAATATATTGAGATAGTGGTGGCCTCTCAACTATACTCTAACAAGAAAGATAGAGTAGGGAGAAAGAGAAAACAAATTACTAGCACATATTCTGAGCATACATTATCAACATGGTTAGTTTTCAGATCCATTTGACATGCTAAATTAATCAAATCTAGAAAATAAATGAAGTAACCAGATATTACCCTTCCCTTTTCCATAAATTTACCCTAACCTCAAACACCAAATGTTAGCATAAATAAAGTGACTTTTGAAGTAAATAAGCTTGAAACAAATATTTTAAATCATTCTTAAATCATGGAAGATGTAGATACTAGAAAAATACCAAAAGCTCAATGAGACAATGAGTCGACAACAACTTGATATATTAACCATGTACTAGCAAATCACTAGCACTTGAGTCCACTGTCTTCATAAAATGTATCATGAAACAAAGAGAATAAAGAGCCACAAAAATTGAAATAAACTATGCTAGAGGCCTCAAATCATCAATTTTTCAACCTTTTAAATATCTTGAAAACATCAATCTATAGGAGGAAACCACCTTAATTCTATGAAATAACTTGCCCAAAATCACCTAACCTCTAGGAAGTCCAGCCAACATGCAAGTTTCTAACTTTTTTCATTCTAGTCCAATAACCCCAAAATAGTAAGTATGATATGCTAAATAAGAGAAAGTGAGTAATTACCAGCCCGAACTAGAGTGGACAACTCACACTTTCCCTTATAATTTGTGTACATTGAAGTTGGATTTCATGTATGTAGAGGAAGAAGTTGAAATGCTTGTAGAAAGAAGGAAACTTTCTAATTTGGGTGCAATTAACTAATAGTATTTGGATGGGCCCTAACTTAAATAAAGATAAGCTTGCTAGGTCATCACTTCAAATTAACTAAGAATCCATTATTTGCCATCTACTTGATCAAAATTTGAAACAAATCAATTTAGACTTGGATTTCTTATGGAGGAAGCCTTCTTTTGTCTTTCCTTATACTCCTTATAATTATACAAATATTAGCCTAAAGATCTTTCATTTTGCCCATCTATCCATTTGATTCAAAAGTCAACATCTCTAACAACTTTATTTAGTCTAGTAATGGAATTCTCTAAGGTTTTCACCACATTGACAACATGCGATGTAGCCACAATTAACCCCATACATTCATTAAGACTTGTTCATCAAATTTACAATTTGGCCCAAACTTCTCTTCCACTTTCTTATCCCATTTAGACAAAATAACTTATATAGTGTTCGACCAATCCTTATCTGATCTAAAGAGATGAGCCCCCAAATTGATTGTTATGTATTCATCATAAGACCAATGCTCAGTTAACATGGGATAACGGCACTTTACCAGCTTAGTTATTTTTCCTTCTGTGATTTCTATCTTGAATATTAGTTCGTCTAGACTAATTTGAATGAAGCCATTATCTTCATCTCTCAATACATCAGTTTTTTTGATTTTATTTTCACTCAACATTTTAATTTCACTTCCTTGCATCTTTCTCCCATTGATTAGCACAGGCTGATATTATTAATTCCAACTTACTGACTTCATCATAAACATTGTAGAACTTAGCAAAGAAGGTTCTGATGTGATTCATTTGCTCCATAACCCATGTATCCATCATTGTAGCTTTACCCTTCATAGCATACAAATATTCCATTTCTTTTTTAGGAAGAAAAGTAGGCATCAGTATCCCTGAAACTTCAGAAGATCAAGGGGCATCAAGATCTTTAAAGAGTTGTTCATGTACTATGATACTAAATAGCCTTCCTTTCTTGTTTAGATTGGTATTGTTTTTGATTCCTTACCTTTATAGTCTCAGTAGTTGCATCTAAAGTTGCTACTTCTCCCCATTTAGTTTATTTTCTAAATTTCACTCAATTTCCCTAATGATCAAAAGGATCCATTTCTCAGTCATCCTTATTTGGCATTGGGATAGCGATCTTTGCAACTATCTCTCCTTTTTCATAGTTTTAGGTGGCATACAAGGTCATTGTCTTCTTTGGCTTCCTTGCGGCCTCAACCTCAATGATCATCTTTGCAAACTTACTTTCTTCAATACTCTCTTCTTTATCCTTTAAAAGTTGAATTGTAGCCACTTAGGAACATCTAGATTCTCATAACTTTGGATGGATGGGTTCATGGTAGTTACAACCTACTTTGGCCTTTGTTCTTCATCTTGTTTCTTGTGCACCTAAGTTTAAAATTCTGGAGGAGTCATCTGGGGGGTGGGGGCCTAGATAGATCCTCTTTTTATTGTTCTCCATGCTTCTTTGACTCTATGTTTCTTGTCTCTTCATTTTGTTTGGCCTTAGGCTCTGAAAATAAATTTTATTGGTTTTCTATTGTCATAATAATTCTTGAGTTGTCTTGGTCCACACCCATTTCCATTGCTTCTTGTGTTTGCACTTGGGTAGGAGTAACCATAGGTGTATCATGCTAACTTGGTATCATGCTATGTATGATATTATGTTATGTGTGGGTAAGTGCACAAAGATGGTGGTCAAAAAGGGGGGTATAAGTGGACACTTTTTTTCTAAAATCAAGTGAACTTGAACTTAGAGGCAAAATTTGAAAGTCATCCACTCAAGATATGAAGATAATCAAAAAACAAATATTGTAGTACTTTGAATCTAGTTTCCAAACCACAAAATTTTTTCAAAATTGGATAAGATTAAGGGGGTCAAATCCTTTGCGTACGAAAAACTAACCCTATTTTTTTTCTGAAAAACATAACATAGTGTCTGATGTGCACATCAAAAAAGTCATAGTTAGATTTAGTATTTTGACAAATCCTTTGGCAGAAAGATAGTTAAGAGTTGAGCACTAGAAGATGTGTATTTTTTTGTTGAGTATTTTGTTTTTTATGATTTTTCCAATCGAGCACATCCTAAAAATTCGGCACCTGTTTGTGCGCGAAGCATAAGTTGCACTAAACAAATCGAAAATACAATTTTTTTTTTAAATTGTAAAGAATCAAGTGCACTACCATAATATATAAAGTTTTTTAAATTTGGATAAGTATATCAAAAGTTATTCAAAAAATGGTGCACCTATGTCTGTGAGAACTATGGAGACATTGGTAAAAGAAATTCAATAATAATATGTTATTGTTGTTCAAATTGAAAAAAAATTATATGGTTAGAAAGCTCAGAAGATGAGTGAAAATATGGTGGCAATTTTAGAAATACCCAGTTTATGAAGTGTAAACTTGATGACGACAAAGTCGATAAACCAAGTTGATAAAGTAAAACACGTCAAAAATGAGAAAAATGGAGGGAAATCAAACTTCCAATCCGTAGCTTTGTCATCTAGGCCTATTTCCAATCCTAAAAAGTGAAAAGCGTGTACACGCTCATTTCCCTTTAAACAATGCATACGCACCATCTTTACTATACACAACGCATACACGCTATTGTATAATATGATATTCTATGTATAATATGTGTATATTCATATAATATGTGTAATATATAATATGCGTATAATATGACATTGTATATATAATATGTGTATAATATGACATTGTATATATAATGTATTAAACATATATATACACATGTAAGT